>NC_087204.1:17454373-17474373 GCF_015104395.2 Macrobrachium nipponense | reverse complement strand
TAACAATTATTGATTTGATGATTTAAATCCATTAATTTCAATAAAAATTGTCAGGGGAAAATGAACTTTGTTCGAAACACTTCCAACATTGAGTTAGGCTTTCTTATAATATTATAAGCATTTGTTACGGAATTTTGTGTGAAGTATGGTCTAACGCACTCCATAGAAATCAACACTCCTCCAGTAGTTTTCAACCACTCAACAAGCTAATTGTTGTAATATGCACAAGACAACGCGTTTTGAATCATTAGGATTTCATTATTAATCGTAAATTACCGTTATGGGAAAACTTGGCAGTCCTCATTTTAAGAAATTCAGTTAGATAATTCACCCCAGCGCGCTATGCAGTAGCGTCTTAGGACACTAAGTTTGAAATAATCCCCTTCCAGTTTTACTTCCATGGGTGAAAATGAACCGATACGTCTAAAGAGCATTAAGGGAAATGGACTGTAAAGGTTTGCGATCTTACTCTCATTCCCAGCTGCGAGACATAACACACAAATTCGTAACCTGTTATCTGCAGTAATAACAGTAGTACCAGCAAGTATCGGAGTGCTTCAAACAGTTGATTCTTCATATAAAATAGACATTATTCCGTAAAAGCTTATATACACCTGGGTTAAGTATTTTCCTTGTACTTTTTGCTGGCTTTCTACCATAGAATCGGGCAAATAGGTCTAACAAATCTTTACGACTATGATATGACAATTCGAGGGAGCTGGAAGCGTTAAAGTTTGAATAGAATGTTTGGAATATATACATAACTTGGGCTTTTCTAGATTGTTAAAACTCTCGCATCTTTGGAAGCTATTTAGGAATGTTTCCATTCTTTTTAAAACTCCAGAGAAACTATTTTGTTTTCTAGAACGCTGAGGCAATCGATGTTTCGTCAAAAGTTTGGCTCTTACCGATATTGATAAAATCTTCAAATGGGCTTCGAAAATAGTTTCGTTTCTAAAGTTTATAATTTACTTAAGGAATTATAAATAATCCTAGGTATTATGAGACTTTTAAGGTTTTAACTTCCGACGTAAAACGTGACGTGATATAAAGTACTACTTTCTAATTCATTCAGAAATTTGATAAAAATACCTATTTATGAGTCTATAAAAAAATTTGCTCCAATAATCATAACGTGTTTTTCCCATAGGGGAATAGTGTCTATAGTTCACCTCACGCGATGCACTGTAGGCATTACAATTCGTTTTTTATTTCATAGTGCAACTGCTTTTTGATGTTTTCCTCATGTTACACTTTTAGACTACCTACTCTCAATTTCCTTTCCAGCGCTGAATGACCTCATAGGCCCCAGTGCTTGGCCTTTGGCCTACGTTCTGTATTCAGTTGATAACTTGATAGTTGTTTTTAACCATTCTAGTATATTGAATTCTTGGTCCTTAAGTCTCTTTAATTATTAACATAAAGTAACAGGAAAAAATATGTAGACCAATAAGTATGTATATAAACTATTAGACTAATTTTATCATCCAAGATGTTTCGATAGATGAATATTCATAATGTCGATACCGGCGTCTGTCGGAAAAAAAAATAAATAAATAAAAAAATAAAGTTCCGTTGGGAAGGACACTTCCTAAAGTCTTTAGACGCAGTGACCTCCATATTTGCCTTGTCTTCCGCTGACGGAGTAGTTTTTTTCTTTCTTTTTTTTTTTGGTATAAACTCCGGCACTGACGTCTCTTAATAGCAGTTTGTCTCCCCAGCAGTTATTTAAATGTGAAATTTGCATTATCTAGTGTGGAAGGAGTACATTAAATATGTCTTTGAACCGCCTCTCTGCACCAGCCCCCAACGTCTCTCTCTCTCTCTCTCTCTCTCTCTCTCTCTCTCTCTCTCCGCTATTAATCTCTCCTTGTCGTTTGCAGCTGAAGGCTATAACACTTAGTAGTTTGTGAAACTTTTATGATAATAAATCCTACGTAAAAATAATTATGCACGCGTATGAATCCACACCGTTTCGTCTAGAATCATCCATGATTACTTGCAGATATTGATAGATTTCCGTATACTATCTTAGCATTTCATCATAGTGAAGAACAGACCCTTTTTGTAAAGGAATAGTGTATCCTCGTGGCACAATCTGTGCAAACAATACACCATCTACCGATGGGGACACAATGAATGCGCTGATCTGTCTTCATTCAAAAGTCATTATCCGATTGAAAAAATGGATAGTATAGAAAGCGTCAGTGTCGACTTCCATCTGTCGTTGGTGATGGTCCTACCGTTATTTGTAGTGGATAGATATGCGAGGATTGTCTGGAGCCATGGCGTGCGAATTTTAGAATGACGGGCTTACTGTAAATGAAGCAGTTTCTTTGTGTGTATATATATATATATATATATATATATATATATATATATATTATATATATATATATGTATTGTATGTATGTAGATAGTATTATATAATATATGTTTATATATATATATATATATATATATATATATATATATATAGATATATATATATATATATATATATATATATATAATCACGAGTTAGTCTAATGGTTAGGTAGATCGTCTCATCATTGCCGAGTGTGTTTATTAGTAAAACCGACTTGTAATTAGTTCAATTCGATACTTGTTACTGATAATGATCAAGCTGGTTATATGCCAACACAAGCTCCTGCTACTTGATCAGTGCGTAACTTCCCGGTGGCATATCCTGCAGGCGTATAAAACTAAATTACTAAGTGTCTCGTGGTCCTATTTATAGACCAAAACATTAACTATAGCGTTAGTACGTGAACAATCATAATAATAATATATACTAAAATTGTATGTTAAGATCTTCCATTATGGAGATATGTATTTTCAAATTAAATATAAAGTATTGTTGCTCAAGTATTTTTTGTGTACTTGAATCAGGGGTAAAACCTAATTCTACCGGCCCGTTTGCTAGACGGTGCAGCGCGCTACTTGGACGTTGCAAGCTGTGGTGGCGACTTGGGTGGTTATTTTCAGTGTATTTGAAGACAAATATCTCAACAAAAAGTACATTTGCTATCGTGCACTGAATACTAGTACAGAGAATAATTCGAATTGAACAAATAATGCTGACATTTCAAGCATTGGGAGATTGTACCATATTCCTTCTAGTACTCAAAACAACTTAGGCCTAAGTGCAAAAATCCGAGCTCACACTGGCGTTCCCAGAACTCCGTGCCATAGCCCCTGATATAAGTGGAATATGCAGTTTTTCTTATATCTTTGCATTTAATTCATTGATTAATAAGATGTCGGTAGAGCAGGTTAATTCATGAAATTTCTTTGATGAGCGTGAACTACAATAGCATTGCCTGCTTTGTGGTTAGGTCTAGGCACCTTGAGAATACAGTAGCATTTCTACAGTTGTTTTGTTTGCTTATTTTTTGTGTGTGTTGAGGTGTTAAGTTACATGAAGTTGCCCAGCTCCACTGACGATCGTAAGGTTGCAACGGCCTCTTGGCGTGTGGTTCGGTCTAGTCAACGTGACACTGCAACCGTTATTCTACCGTCCGGTTTAGTCGACATTACCAAAGCGTTCATTTTCCCTCTACTTTGTGGGATGCCATGGATACGTACGGTTACCAAGTTCCAATTATCTCTCTTTCTCTCTTTTCCATAAAATTACAACAGGATAGGTAAGTGGTTGTAGATTTTTTTTATAGAATTACTCTAGGATAGGAATGTGGTTGTAGATTTTTTTATAGAAATTTTATTATTATAGGACAGTAAAGTAGTTGTAGATTTTTGTTTTTCTTTATACAATACTATAGGATAGGTAAGTGGTTTGTAGATTTTTTATAGAAAATAACTATAGGATAAAGGAGAGAGAAGAGAGAGGGAGAGAGAGAGAGTAAAGAAAGGAGAGAGAGAGAGAGAGAGCATTAACAGTTTTAAGCCCGAACTCGCATTCACTTCACAAAATACTGTTTTTTGTAAGCAAGTATAAACAGCTAGTCAAATACTTCTGTGCAGTTAGTGCATTAAATTAAGCTTCCTTCTAGGAATAATTTAATTGGGTTGGGTTTTCTCAGTAACTGCAATAATAATTCGTGTAAAAAGTCGTCCTTTAGACCTGAAATCTATATTCTTTCCCAGCAAGGAAATGTTAATAATGAGCAGTCTCATTATATTATGAATTTGAAAGCAATATATATATATAAATATATATATATATATATATATAATATATATATATATATATATATATATATATATATATATATATATATATATATATATATATTCATTAACATATTGGTGAATGTTCTGTATACAACCTAAGCCCAGTGGTAATTGGTACTGTTCAGTGCCACTCATATTTTTATTAGAAGTTTTTGAATGATTGGAAAGGAAAGGGGAAGGGGGGGGCGCGTCCGCAGTCCACGATCCGTTAACGGTCTATTGGTAAAACAGATATTTCACTGAAACTTTTCAGATTTAAAAAAAAAAAAAAAAAAAAAAAAACAAAAAAAAAAAAAAGAATCACAATATTCCAACTGAATATACCCGCCCCTAAAAAAAAGTTTTTTCGATTTGTACCTTGAGGAGAATTTCGATGCTAAAACCAGAATTCTCTTGGGTGGGGGAAGGATGTGGATTTCAGGCATGTTTCCGTGATAGATGTAAAAATCCACTAAAAATAAATTAACGTTGTGGACATGAAATTTAAATTAGATATATAAATAGCAATTCTGAATCTATGCTACTGGAATGTCGCGTTGGTTAATTCAGTCATACGTGGTTAATACACACACACACACACATTTTTTGCTTCTGTTAAATGGTTTTATATCATAAATCTGCAAATTGGAACAAGTCGTTTTTCTATTAGCAACGGATTTCATTTCGTGCTTAGGTGTAGTCAGGTTTTTTTTTAAATTATTATTTTTATGTAGTTTTCATCTATCACGTATTTTAGAATATATTAAACTTCACGCGTTTAGTTTGTCGCTTTTGGGAATACAATAGTCTTTTTTTATTTCTAGATTCATCGTCTGCTAAATCTGATTATGCTTTCCAAGATTATCGTACATCAGTCGCTCGCTGTTTTAGCGTAATTGGACACTTTGTTTTGCCAATGAACATTCCTTATTATAAATCTTGATGGAAAGGACTTAAAAAAAACATGAGATTATCACTACAGAATATGTATATTAAAAAGTTATTTCAGTACATTATAATAAAGTTTTTTCATTTCAAGTTCTGTAGCCACTACAGTGCTCGCGGCATGGTAATGACCTCACGTATGATTATGTACGCATGCGCAAGCAGTCATTAAATGTCTCGTTCGATGACAAATTCAGCCAATTTGGACCCTGTAATTGAGTCATTATATCTGTGTCCGTGGAGGAATCTCTTCATAATGCAGATGGACAGTAAAGGAAATCATCGGGTACAAAATTGAAGGGCAGAAAAATATTTTTATTTTTTTATTTTTTTTAACAATCAGTAGCAATAAATGCAACACTTGATTATATCCTTTTAATTATATGCCGTATGTTCTAATTCTAGCTGATTGCCAACAAGAAAATTATATATCCTCACTTTTAATTATATGCCGTATGTTCTAATTCTAGTTGAATGCAAAAATATTTTATATCCTTAATTTTAATTATATGCCATATGTTCTAATTCTAGCTGATTGCTAAAGAAATTCTATATCCTTAATTTTAATTATATGCCGTATGTTCTAATTCTAGGTGGTAGCTAACAAGGAAATTATATATTACTTGAACCTTTTTTTTTAATTTATTGCCGTATTGAATGCAAAGAGGCTATTATGGTCATTACTGCTGGTAATATACACAACTGCATCAAAGAAGCGTTCATAAATTTGACTTCTTAAACCAGAACACCCATTTTGAACACCCGGTCTCCTCCATAGCGTCTCGTCAACATCCATTTTTTTTTTTTAAATAATTCTGAGATTTATTCTTGAGAATTTAGCGATGGGATAATTCTCACTGAATGCACCGACGCCTCGAGAAGGGGATTCGAATTATTCACACGAAATGAGAGAAGGGGAGAGACGCTAAATCAATCTTGTGTTTATCCGTGAGAGGCAATTTATTAGTGTGCAATATATTGCTGCATATGGATATCTTTATATATATATATATATATATATATATATAATATATATATATATATATATATATATATATATATATATATATATATATATATATATATATATATATATATATATATATATATATATATATGAATCTCATCACATCACCGTGATTCATATACAAGCATTAAGCTACAAATGTTCTTGGATATCTAATTCGCTTTACCTTGGAATTAATACATTGTCAGATATATTAACCGAAGGGGAATTTTTTAGTTGATAAGAAATTCATTGGCTCGTGGGTTCGAACCTCAGAATCCAGAAATGAGGACTTACAGTAACGCGATTTACCCACGAGGTTATCACGAGAGGTATAAGTTAATGCGGTTAATGCGGCCTCTCACCTACAAATCCCTTCCGGGCTCAGGTGAGAGAGAGAGAGAGAGAGGGAACGGCTTCTGAGGCACAAAGTCCTAGATTTTCAAATATTTAATATCTTCTTAGTGTGACATTTTGCTTTCATGAATTTCTTCAATAATTCAGGCAAAGATGCTTTGCGTTAAGTGGCCTGTGTCTGGCCTAAAGTGTCTTTGAGCAGTCATTGGTGAATTACGGTATGTTCATGTATTGCTTATCAAAAAGTTTTTGTTACTGTGTCTGGTAACACATATCTATCATCGTACATAACATAACTTGAATAAAATCAGGTAAATAGTCATAAAAATACTGTTCGGTAAAGACAGAAAGCTGTTAAACGAAAGCTAAAAATGCCATCGGGTAAAGTCAAAGCACCTAAGCGGAAAAAGTCTAATTTGATATTCTAGCGACACGAATACATTAGAGAATTCTCTTTCAGAATATGTAGATGATTTTGGTGTCTCTGCCGGTAGCAGGCAGGGAAACCTGAATGAATATTTCATACTTTTATTAATTTTATTGATCTTTTTTAATACTTTAGCGTTATATTCAACGACTAGCGCAGTATTTAATAGTGTTTGTGTATGAGCGATCTTTTATGTTAGCACAGTTTTCAGTTTTCCGTAAAAGAAAACTATCGTGCCGGCTTTGTCTGTCTGTTTGCTCACAGATCTAAAAAGCTACTGAGGCTACATGTGTGCAAATTTATATTTTTGCGCACCTACCTTCCAATCATCAAAAATACCAAATTGCAGCCTTCAAGCCTCAGTAGTTTTTATTTTATTTAAGGTTAAGGCTAGCCAGGGGTCGTGCATATGGCAGCGCTTTCCGGATCCATGATACCCACCCTCACTCTACCACATCTTGTGAGCAACTGGAGCGCTGCTGGTCATAGACTCACAGATGATGGTTTTATACAGCATTCTAGGTTGTCCAGTGCTTTTTCTTACTCATGTTTTCTGGCTGTTTTATATAGTCTCATTACCTTGTTGATTACTATATTACTTTTTGCTTCATATGTCTAGGTATTCCTGAGGTAAATATGAGTGAAAGGAATATATTATGTTCGAGAAAAGAATGGAACACTTATATTATATTACACACACACACACACACACACACACACACACACACATATATATATATATATATATATATATATATATATATGATATATATATATATGAAGAGAGAGAGAGAGAGAGAGAGAGAGAGAGAGAGAGAGAGAGAGAGAGAGAGAGAGAGAGAAGAAACATCTCTGTGAGTTTTGAATTCATACACAGACTGAAATTCACATCTTCATCTCCATCTTGAATATTCTTATGATTTTCTAAGAAGTCCACAATAATAATAACCCCTTACAAAGCTTTCGAACCCTTTCCCTGGGTTCATCTTCAGTCAAAAAAATAAATAAATAAAAATAAAAGGGCCTCTTAGAACATTATATATACTCTCGCAATAGAGAGTTTTTCCCAACTAAATTCTTATAATAAATAGACATCAAAATTAAGGTAAAACTGGGTCACTTTTTCGACTGTTCGAAAATTATGCAGATGTTCAATGATGCCATGTTATGCTTATAAAACTCATTGCCTGTTTACCTTGCATCCTGAGAGCATATCTGGACATCCACAGATCATTAAGCGGTCGGGGTATTTCGAAGTGTTTCTTGTAGCTTATGTACATAGGTATAATTTTTTTTCAATGTGGATTTAAGGCTGATATCATATAAATATTGTATATGGCATGCAGCCTATTATAATATGAAAAAAAATGCAAGTAGAAATCAAGGATAGGAATTATGGCCTTCATACAATGAAGGTAATCCCTGTCTAAAATTATACGGTTACAAGTTCATGCATTTTTTTTGGTTCATTTGAGATTTTTGGAATATTAGACAAGTTAAAGAAAATGACTCTCACTCTAATAGCCTTCATGTCAAAAATGACATTCAAAATCATAGCACTGTTTTCAAAACGTTTAAATTATTTGTTGACTAGAATCCCAGTCAAGTCAGAGGAACGTAAAAATGAATAAAAATGAAGGAATCTCTATCAAAAATTCCTCAAGTGAGGGTTTCTCTCGATCGTCGCCTCACGAAATATTTATTCGTAGAAACATTTTATTCATCCAGCGTGATCTGTATTTCATAGATGCCTTAGGGACAGTAATAGCGAGTAAACAATAAGAAAATAAACACAACTATTCGAGTGCTCTTATCGGAAACCGTCGAGACCTCTAGAGGCAAGAGTACCAGCTAAGTGTATGGAAGGCTTGCATAGGAACTTCCTCTCTTTTCGTTCGTATATTAGGGGCGAAAATGTATTTATAGTGTCTGTGAGTTCTTCCGTTTTATGCTGACATTCCACCATTCTTTGAGAAATAGGCCTGGAACGAGGCCTAAGCAAACCTACATTTATTCGAACTGTGTATACCATCCGCTAAAGGTAGAGGATGTCAACATATTTATGTCATGCTATCTATCATTCTGTCTGTTTTTCTGTCAATCTGCTGAATATTTGATTTGATTATATATACATATATATATATATATATATATATATATTATATATATATATATATATATATATATATTTATATATAAGCATTAAGTGATCGGTTTAAAGACATTTCTTCGAACGACTGTTCCGAAAGAGAGAAGTGTTTTGACTTTACTCTCTTCTGCAAAGCGATAAATCGATAAATGAGATTCCATAACTCCTTCATTGTGAGAATACGCACATCGTAAACCAAAGTTTTCAGCGTCCGAGATGCCAAAATTGCCCCTAAAGTTATTTTACGACAACCACCCCCCAACAACCCCACCCCCACCGCGAGCCCAAATGTCGCCCCCCGACCAAAATTCAATACTGACGGATTATGCTCCAGCTCCGTGAGACGCAAAAAATGGGGATAAGTGATTTTGAACAGATTACCAAAACATTTGATTCCGAATTATTTCTGGTGTGTTCGTATGATCGTAAATGGGTATATATATATATATATATATATATATATATATATATATATATATATATATATATAATATATATATATATATATTAATATGAAAGAAAGCATTATCTTCGTGTTGCCCTTACGCGGATTATTCTAATCTTCTTCTTATTAATGATGGATTGGAGAGTGATCTTATGGGGTTCTCTTCTCCCCTGATTGGTCATTTTTTTTTCACTTTACAATAAGGCATCCCTTCTAATCCGGGTTCACTAAGACCCTTTGTCTTGTTTTTACGGAATGGTCCACTTCTTACGGATGAAGGGAAACTTATGGATGAAGGGAAGTGAGATGAGGAATGATGCAATTCACAAGATTTAGCAAGACCTCTGACTCTTATGTTAATATCGAAGAATAAATAAATAACTAAAATTAACTTCACATTCTGCTTTCAGCAATTCCCTGGTCGCGGGCAGACTGTGCTGTTTTAAAGTGCCGTCAATGCACCCCGCGGGCTGCATTGTAGCAGCCATTACTGAGTGTTCTTTGCTGCAACCCCTTTTATTCCTTTTACTATACCTTCTTTCATATTACCTTTCTTCCATCTTGCTATCTACCCTCCCCCTCCCCTAACAATTACTTCATAGTGCTACTGCTTTGAGGTTTTCCTCCTTTTTACACCTTGCCAACCTACCTCCTCTCAGTTTACCTTCCAGCACTGAATAACCTCGTAGATCGCAGTGCTTGGTCTTTGGACTAAATTCTATATTCCATTCCATTGTCAAGATAATTCATGGTTTTTAATATAAGAATAGGCTTTCAACCTACTACTATGCTATCAACACTTTAAATAATTTAAATGAACATGTGACACTAATATTTCCTCTCCGTGTAACTTGACGTATCTAATGACAAAACAGTCGTTGCAGCTGCAAGTTGCAAGGGGGCAAGGATTCAAACTGCAACATTGCACTGCAAGGATCCTGGCAAAGTCGCCACTTTTATGTTTTTACCTGGGAATATGCTTGAAATCTGATCAGGGAAATTAAATTCGCACCATTAACTTTTTTCTTGTACTTTTCAGTTTGCATCATCAAAATATAACATTTGATGGCTAGGTCCTGTTCTTAACGTGGATCTGCTTTTCTGTTACAGGTAATGACTTGCTTGCCATGTGGCTGCTGCCAATTCCTACTATCTGTCCCCGTAATCTGAAGCACTCTGGGCAAGAATCAATTGTTACTGTAAGGTAAGTTGATAAATCTGGTCAATCGCTTTCTTTGCAGTCTTACCCCGAACATTAGAAATGTTACAAATTTTTTTCTTTATTTTTTCAATTTATGGGTTAACCTTCCTGTGTCCCAGTGATTCATTTATTTTCCATCTTCGTGTTTGTTTTAAGTTTTCATTAAATATATCTCATTCATTGATCATCGATATTTTCAAGCTATGCTTCTGTTTTCATATTTTTTTAATACGTCCCATTCACTGATTCATCTGCCGATGATCTAATATAAAACTCTTGTAATTAGATGCATTGTTGTTTTAATTTTTAAAAATTATGCTTTCAACTGAAGCCTTTGTGATTGGAAATTGGGTTTTTAGAAAGTCATTAGACGATTTATGTTGTGGTTGTCTCTCACCTTGTATCTTTACACACGGACACACACACACATATACACATACACATACACGTACACACACACATGTACCTACATATATATACAATACCCTTTTAACTTCTCGAATTCTTTACACTGTGTGGGTACGCTTGTGACTACATTGCCTAAGATCCAAATGCAAGAATACGAAGTAATTCTCAAGGTCCGTAATTATAATTTTTGCTTATTTCCTTTGTTATTTCGAAGTAAACGGCATTAAACACAGAAATATACACTTACATTTTTTAATAAGGAATCAATATTGTTGATATAATAGCTGGCGTCAATAGGTATATCCTTAGGCGTTCTCCTATTATCTTTAAATAGGTAATAAAAAAAAAAACAGAGGCTTTTTACATGAATTATGAGTCTATATATCTCATAATTTCGGAATTATTATTCTATTATATATGAATATTAAGCACCCTTGTAAAAAGATAAAAATGCAATGTCCTCGCTGTAAGTATAAAGAAATGAGTATACAAAAAGTGGAATAGATAAAATAAATCTACAACCACACCTATATATCAGTGGAAATATTCCATCAAATTCTTATTTACTAAAAAGATTGACATAGAGAAAATATAAAACATAGCATTGCTGTAATGAGAGAACATTAGAGAAAATTTGAAACACAGCACTGATATGAGAGAACATTAGAGAAAATATAAAACACAGAACTGATATAATGAGAGAACATTAGAGTAAATATAAAACAGCACTGATATAATGAGAGAACAGTAGAGAAAATATAAAACAGCACTGATATAATGAGATAAAATCGACGAAAAACGTCTATACGTTACGAGGTTGTCCTAACAAAATAAGAAAACAAACGAAGAGGTAACGTCATTTCAATGAGAAAAACAAAAACAAGCAAAACACCTTATTGGTGTTTGTTGTTTGCGAGCTGCTGCAGTAAACATGTTAGTCGATGCATTATCTGTGAAGAGGGAATATGATCCAAAAATAGCGTCCGCGTTATGTGGACCTGTGGCTGTGGCCCTGGTTCGGGAAAACGTACTAGATTATAACTTCAGCCGTAGAGTAATTACGTCACCAGTTATATTGCCTGTGTGTTGTGCGTTTTTACGTGTGTGTGTAAGAAGAGAGAGAGAGAGAGAGAGATTGAGAGCAAGCTTAAATGTTTCAAAGAAGGAAACTGAATATGTTTACTTCGTAGCCTAGATTGTTAAGGGAAAAAAAGTCGCATTAACCCATAAATGTATAAAAACATAAAGAAAAAACGCAGAAGTTAGTTTGAGGTTCAAATGAGAACACGAATCAGAGTAAGAATGATATCCAAGAACGCCGTTCCCTTGATGTCATAGGTGTTTAAATTTAGTAGGTCCTCCTGCTATCGTGAATACTATTTATACAAGTGTTCCTTGGGGCCACATCTCAAATACTGCATGTATTTCAGTTACGAAGACGCGAATTGCTAGCTCGCATCTATTCTTTGATTTCATCATAACTGCGACTGCCAACGTATATGTTAAGGCAGTCTCTCTCTCTCTCTCTCTCTCTCTCTCTCTCTCTCTCTCTCTCTCTCACACACACACACACATATGAAGTATGTTCCGTGATTAGAATCCAACTTGCAACTTTTAGTGAATCCTTGATCAAAGAGACTCTTGAGATTGAAGTTTCCGAGTTATTTTTTTTTTTACTTTTACTTCTTTTTATGGAAAGTTTTCAACATACAAACTTTCCTCTGGAGTTAGTGCTTCAAGCTCCCCTGCAGGAGCCCCTCAAGAAATATACTATTTTTTAATTTTTTTAATATAGACAGAGCGAGCTGAACATCATATAATGAGACGACTGATTCAGAATTATCTAAGTCTTCTTACAATGCTTATGTCTGGAATATTTTTCCATCGAGCTTCAATTGGTTGTCCATTTTTACATTCACATTAATTGGCAGTCGTACAGTTCGATCTTGGTATAAGGGTATATTTGATGAGATGTCGCAGCATTGCTCAGAACTGAACATCAATAACCGATGATTTTGACGTCTTTCGTAAATGGCCTCTATGGAAATGTTTATGAAAATATCTACTACTTTTGCTCGAAGTCTCTTTGACGCCGAATTCATGTCGGATACTTTTGTATAGGTTCCCCCTACCGACCGGTTTTTGTCGGCAACATTTTGTCAGGGACTTTTGTCGATAGATTTTTTCAATCGTGGGGGATTTAAAGTCTTCCACCACTTTTTTTACTGTGGCGACTTTCGTTCTCGGCTATTTACGACTTTTAGACTGTGGGATTTTGTCAACAGCTCATTGATGACAACTCTGTCATACAGAGGATTCTTGACGCGGACGTTAGAAGTACAAGGTTCCTTTGTGTCTGTCTTTCATAAGTATTTTCAAATAAGGACAAGCACCAGTCTATAATTTAAATGACGCATTCCCCCCCTAAGCCATTATATCCGTGGTTTTTCTTTCTTAGTTGACTCTGTCATTTCCCAACAAATATAGCAAATATACTTTTCCATTGACATAATGTTACAATGTATATATATATATATATATATATATATATATATATATATATATATATATATTATATATATATATATGTGGTGTGTGTGTGTGTGTGTGTGTGTGTACAAACTACTGCGCATTTTTCTAGGTAACTTTACCACCCACAAAACCGTATAAAAAAATAACATGATGCTGTCTCATATAGCAGGCAAGCCAGAAACTGCCCAGGAAATTGAAACTGAATAGAAACGAACTTTCCATCACTTTTTACAATATAAAAGATTTATTGTTGTTCGTTCGAACGTGAAAACGGTTTATACAGGATCTGATTGCACAGACGAAACTAGATACGCCGATGAGCTGTTATTTTTCTTCTGGATGTTAGAATAACTGTTTTTTTTAAATAAAAGAAAATCTTAAAACTGGCATGAGAGTTTACTTTCATCTACTTATGTAAATAAAATCTAATAGTGGCAGTCGTGTCTGAATACGTAAAAAAGATTTTACCAGATATCTAAATATCCCCGTGAACTGCTCAGTCTCGCCACCTTGTGATGGTAGTAACAGAAGATTAAATATATTTATATGTCTGAACGACACCTAGCCAGCTTGGCATTGTGATGATCGTAACAGAAGATTAATTATATTCAAATGTCTGAATAACACAAACATACTAGCAGTGATGTCACTTGAAAATCACTGACCTTACCAACAATACTCACCAACAGTGTATAAAATTATTACACAAGGGTATTCTATATAAATCCTGTTTGGTCAAGAACCGAACTATAAAATTTCGCTTTTAACTGTTAATGAGTCTCTGGTTTGCAGTGGCAACAAATTTTTCAAACAGAGTGGCACTCGCTCAAGACCTCGCTAATGGCTTCTTTGTTTCAGACTGCCTCATTATGCCATCGGCGAGGGTTCTTTGGTAAGCAAATAAACTTGTTGGGTTCGGAGCTGAATTCTGCTGTCCTGTTTCAAATGAAGCTGTTCTTTGTTACTCTATCTTCGGGGGTACGTAGATATTCTGTGCTTGTCTTCCTGGCAGTTAAAATTTGTAACCTATTGATTACAATCCGTTTGCTGGTCCGCTGGTATGGTCAGTAGTGTCGTGATATCCCGCTCAGATGTCGAGAGTTCGCGCCTTGCCTTCTCCAAGGCGAGGAAAAAATCACAGCTAAACTCTATGGTCAAATAGATCGTTGTTTCGCCAACGAAAATTAAAATAAATACGCTATCTTTTCTTTGAAATAATTGTTCTGTATTGTTTAACATGCTTATTATTTATTTTTTTACGTTTTCATTCTAATAAATAAATCATGAATATCCTATTATAAAATTCCTTTATCTTTAACTCAACGCAAAATACCTTTTTCAGACCTTTTTAGGCTCATACCATAGACCCTTCCTACACCCTCAACAGTAACAACAGCAACAGCAACAACAAAGTAAATTGTGGACTTACTCTCTCAACAACAACACCAACATCAACAACAACAAAGCAGTTTGCAGGCTTACTCTCCGAGTAAGCGATAACCATACGCTCAAATTAGGTGTCTACTATGAACGTGGTCATATCTCTCTCTCTGTCTCATTTGTTTCAAATATCGTTGTCAGGCGTGGGATGCATTCAAGTAAGCCTTTTGTTATGATACGTTATATAAACTGGGACATTAACTGAATCCTCAATAGGGCTATTGCTGGGGAATATACAAAGCGATGTTGTGAATAGAAC
Source organism: Macrobrachium nipponense (assembly GCF_015104395.2). Lineage (NCBI taxonomy): Eukaryota > Metazoa > Arthropoda > Malacostraca > Decapoda > Palaemonidae > Macrobrachium > Macrobrachium nipponense. The sequence continues at coordinate 17,459,031 of NC_087204.1, read as the reverse complement.
AGTTGTTCGTATTAAAAGATATGATTTTCGAGTAACGTATTATTCTCATTAATATGCTGGCGGCTATGAATCAGTACGAACTACTCAAAACAAATATGTTCATGTCTATCTCCTGTTCACTGATTGGGTGATTCTCGGTCTACTGCGTTGTTTCTATGAGAGTTCGATCGTCGGGCATTCCATTGAGGTGTGAGAGATGTGTAATTCTGGTGATAGAAGTTCAATCTCGTCGTGGTTCGGAAGTCAAGTAAAGCCGTTGGTCCCGTTGCTGAATAACCACTGGTTCCATGCAACGTAAAAACAACACCATACAAACATCAGTGGGACGGGCCAGAAGACACAGATTTTTTGTTGTACCACAGAATCGCACATTAAAGAAATCTCTGTTCCTACTTTTATGATTTTACCCCCATGTTCATGCCTGAGTGTGTGGTAGATGTTATGCAACGCAAGGAAAGCGTCTTATCATTTGCATATACGCACACATACGCAGAACCCCTGAGACGCTAATTTGTAGATATGTTTGCGTAGATGCGTATATGCTTGTATGGTTTTAAACTCCACAGCATATATATAGTATATATATATATATATATATATATATATATATATATATATATATATATATATATATATATATATTGTTACATACTTAATTAGGTTCATCACTGAATATTTAAGAATAAGACACGGATGGGTTCTGTAAGCTTGTAACACAATATTAAGAAAGGATAAATGAAAATTTAGTAACTAAATAATTATTATATTAACACAAAAGGAAAATAAAAATAAACATTCCTCCCTTAGCAGAACAATGCTATAAATCACACCCATAAATAAAGAAATTAAACCTCATTCAAAATATTGAAAAAATATACAGAAAATACTCCAAAATAAATAGGCAGCTCCTTCGACCCTCCTCCCAGCAAGAGACCAGAGTGACCCTACTTAAAGCCAGGGAAAAGGTCCGAAGGAGACAAACAACGCAGAATATAACAAGTGATTCCGTATTCAAATGGTAGTTATACAGTTAACTAAACAGGACAATAATTAAATGGTTCAGCAATATGTACAAATTTAACAATATGCGTCACAATATATATATATATATATATATATATATATATATATATATATATATATATATATATATATATATATACATATTTACATACATAAATATATGTATTGTGTCTCATCTGTAACCCATTTTCAGTGAGTGGAAGTGAATAAAGCTGGAAATAGCGTTCTGTGATTATTCATTTCGTTTCATTTAATATTTATGAGATGCCCCCGTGCTAAAATCTACTGTCAAATAGATCGTTGTTTCAACCAACGAAAATTTAAATAAATGCGCCACACTTTATGAGAAATAATTTTTCTGTACTGTTTAGTATGCGCATTATTTATTGTTTACATTTTCATCCTAATAAATAAATCATAAATGTCCTATCTTAAATTCCTGTTTTTGTTCACTCAACGCGAAACACCTTTTTCAGACCTTTTTAGGCTTTTCCGTAGGGCATTCCTACCCCTCACCCCCCTACGCCAGCAAAAAAATTAGTTTGTGAGCTTACTTCCCGAGCAAGCGAAAAAGAGACTACCACAAAAGAAAAGCTCATTTTGTAGTTAATACAAGCTTCGCAACTGCTCTTTGAGAGACAAACCTCTCAGTGGATGACTACTAATCAGATAACACACAAAACGAACAGAAGAAAAATTCTCAATAAGATCTTACCACAAAAGGCCATACGAAAAGAGCTTTTGCAGCTAATGAAAACGTCGTCCACGGGGAGAACAGAAGAAAGTCTTAAGTAAAGGTCCTGACACAAAAGGCAATAGGACTTATTAAGGCAGGCTTTTGCGAGGCTCAAAGAGGGCAACACAGGCTATTGCCGAGTTTTTAAACACGATCACCTTTTATTCATTTTCTTTATCAGCCACAAGAGTAGAAGACTCACGGCAGGGAGAGAGGGCCTAGAAGAATGGTAGAGAAAACATCTCTCATTGCTTTTATTATTTTTATTTGTTCTGGTAATTACACGTGTCTTATTACCGGCGAATATTCCAAATTTTTCATTGCGCTATTTCTGATTAGTAGTGATTAGATAAGAAATAAATAACTCTCAAAGATTACTTATAAAGCAAAATTTATTTTTAAAAAAGAATCCTTTTTTTAGAAACGTGTAAATGACATAGAATTTTTTCTTTAATCATAAGAATGTTCATTCAGAAGCGAATAAATGACAGAATTTGTCTTTAATAATGAGAATATTAATTCAGAAACGAGTAGATGACAGAAGTATTTCTTTAATCATGAGAATGCTCATTTAGAAACGAGTAGATGACATAGAATTTTTTCTTTAATAATAAGAATATTCAGTCAGAAAAGAGTTAATGAGAAAGTATTTGTCTTTAATCAAGAGAATGCTCATTTAGAAACGAATAAATGACATAGAATTTGTCTTTGATAATGAGGGTTCATATCTATGAAGCTCGGTCCACAACGAGAATAGCACAACTCATGTAAAAGTTCCGCATAAGGAAAAATATTATTTTCAGAAAATAAATATAATTCTATCTGTATTCAGCATTAAGTAATTCCTAGGGCGCAATTGTTCTGGCGAATTTCCGTTTTGTTTTTATATTTCCTCCCGTCATGTTTACCTGTTCCATCACATTCCTCCTACGACCGTAATTACCTTTAGACCTCTCTCCCTCTCTCTCCCCTACTCTCTCCCCTCTCGCATTGGTCGCGTTCCACCGGAGACTTTTAAATCTCCTCCTTCAACCAATTTTTCTCCCTAGTCTGAATTGCAATGAATTGGAGAGGACATCAGCGTCCAGCATCCCAGCGTTGTATACCTATCCTGTCCACTCATGAGCAAGGAGTTACAAAAGAGTTTATATATATATATATATATATATATATATATATATATATATATATATATATATATATATATATATGTGTGTGTGTGTGTGTGTGTGTGTGTGTGTGTGTGTGTATTTATATGCCAAATCCGTTACCATCCGTTTTCTTGTTGTATCGAAGGACATTCTTTAGACACTGAGCCTTTTCTGTTTTCAAACTGCAGAACATAATACGAAATAGTTATTTAAACGCTTGTAAGTTATTTTGAAATAAAATGTCAGAGCGATTTTGCATGGATTAAATCTTTTGCTGAAGGAGTTTAATCAAATATTAAAAATAATCAAGTAAAAAAATGGGTTGAAGTTTCTTTGGCGTAGTCGACTTTTCTATACAGCGTGAAACATTCAGCCATGGCCCGATGGTAGCCTGCGTTGTTGGCATCAACACCGATGCCAGACGTAAGATCTTGGACAATTTCAACCTTAAATGAAATAATAATAATAATGATAAAACTACTGAAGCTAGATGGATGCAATTTGGTACGTTTGATGATTGGAGGGTGGATGATCAACATACCAACTTGCAGCCCTCAAGCCTCAGTAGTTTTTTCAATTTCCAAGGGTGGGCAGTAAATGTTGCTGGCGGACAGAGAAGTTCAGCGCTCAAATTGTTTAATTTTCGAAGTCTTCTCCCAGCAGGTGATGTGCTTCGATGAGGGGAATCTCCTTTAAGAGAGAATCGGGTCAATGTCCTGAGAGGTCGCCAGTGTGACCCTCCTTTCATTCATTCTTATCTGTCTTCCTCTTCACAGATAGCTCTTGTTTTCTTGTGCTTTTCATTTATCCATTTTTTCTTGGGTGCTAATTCATTCTCTGGTGGCGAGACGCAGAAAATGAAGAGTGACTAAAGATCCTTTATCGGATTTCCAGGAGATTAATGGAATAGAGGACTTAAGAATGACGACAGACAGTATTTGAAAATTATATATTATCAAATCACAGATGATTTGGGAAAGTGCTTGAGTAATACTGAAATGAACGTTGAAAAGGGAATGTGTTGAATTTAAAGAAGTTGGACAGCTAAGTAAGAAAGGATCAAAATGGAAAAACTAAAAGAGCAAGGCGTGATCCGACCTCCAGCTTACTTGGGAAACGTGCAAGATTTTCCCCTCATACTCGTTTAAAGAGAGAGAGAGAGAGAGAGAGAGAGAGAGAGAGAGAACTCGTCCTTTTAGTTTTCTGTAAAAGAAAACTATTGAGAATGGCTTTTTCTGTCAATCCGCACTTCTTCATCCGCACTTTCTCTGTGCGCCCTCAGACCTTAAAAAGCTACGGAGGCTACATGCGGCAAATTGGTATTTGATCCTCCACCCTCCAATCATCAAACATACCAAATTACAGCCCTCTTGTCTCGCTAGTTTTTTATTTTATTTAGGGTTAAAGTTGGCATGATCGTGCTTCTGGCAAAAAACGCAACAACACAGGCCAACGACGGCCGGATGAAAGTTTCATGGGCTGCGGGTCATACAGCATTATACCGAGGCCACCGAAAGATAGATATATTTATGTGGACTGGATATACGCTGTACAAAAAAGAAAACGCGATTGCCCCCAAAGAAACTTTGGTGCATTTTTTACTTGTTTTTATTTACATTTACAGCTTCATTCATTTCTGTATCTGGTAACGGCTTCAGTTTTCTGCTTAGATGAAAATGAAATCTCCAGACCGGCAAGGAAAGTATTAAGTGAAAAACGCCTATGTAAGCTGCCAGAGTCTTTGCTTT
>NC_087204.1:17436873-17451873 GCF_015104395.2 Macrobrachium nipponense | reverse complement strand
AGCAGCCGGCAGAAAATAAGCTCCTTCCCAAAAAGGAAAGGAAATGAAAGAATCATTCTGGACAAACTCCTGGTTCCTGGGGGATATGATTTGTGGGGTTTATCTGACGGCAGCTTAATGTGATAACGTTATTTAGTTTCTGTGGCTCGAGAGATCAGCTTTTGCCACCAAAAATGGTTTGAGAGATGATGGATTCTCTTACTTTCAGGTTTACGATGCGATAAAATTGTTTTCGTGTTGACTGTTTTGGTTTAGTTTTGTGGGAATGAGCTTAATTATCGTCCCCGGTAGCAAGTTAGTGCCGTGAGTACACCTCATGCGGTGCACTGCAGGCATTACTTCAGGTTCTTTGCAGCGTGCCTTCGGTACCTAGCTGCAAACCCCTCTCGTTCCTTTTGCTGTACCTCCTTTAATATTCTCTTTCTTCCAGCTCACTTTCCACCCTCTCCTAACAAGCTTTGAGGTTTTCCTCCTGTTACACCTTTCAAACCTTTTACTGTCAATTTCCGTTGCAGCCATGAGTGACCTCATAGGTCCCTGTTTTTGGCCTTTGGCCTAAATTCTGTATTCAGTTCATTTAATTCTCGACGCTAAAGTGGTCGTATTTGCGCATATTTTACACGTACAGGCGGTAAATAACGCGGAGGTCTTTACACATACAAATTTTGGGATTAGCCCCAAGGAGAAGTCCCATGCTCTAATGTCAAATATAATCTTCTAATTGGGGGGGGGGGGGGGGGGAGTATTTCAGCTGATGTATGCAATTACAACGAATTAAGACAATCATTCAGGTATTTGAGGAAGGATATTATAATCATTAAAGGGGGTTATAGAGAAGCAATAGAGACGTGAAGGCAGATCTTGGGGTCTGAGACATCAACATTTGGAGATTTAAGGACAGTAAATCTTCCAAGAAATGTTATGTTTACACGCTCCACATTACCGAATTCACTTGGGCTGAAAGGTATTGATAATAAACGAATATTTTTACTGAATTATTCTGATTTTTCTTCTATAAAATGATTCCGATATTACCTTTTTCTTAAGAAGAAGAAGAAGGAACTGGTAAGTTAGTACTGAAGGTCGAAGGCCGGTAGTAGATCTATAACAAAGCAGCAATTTCAGAAATATAATGAGATTTTGAAAAGTAAAAAATAAATAAAAAGTAAGTAGCTTTATCATTCTCTCCTCACTAAGAACTGAGTTCAGTCTCAACTTTCCTCTTTTCATGTTATGTAATAATAGGAATTTATTCGGGGCTATCTTGACAGTTTACGAGTCATTTAGCAGTGAGGACAAACGCAGAGAAAGAAATGGATGTGTCATCAGTGAACGATCTTCCAAGACTAAATAAATTTCAGGGGAAAAAAATGGAATTTCGCATATTATAAATTACGGAGTGATACGCTGGAACAAAGGTCTATATTGCAACGAATTTCGGAATTCCACAATGGCCTCGGAACGTATCAGGTAAAAGTGACGTTAGCAGTAATTCATGGAGGACGTAAGAATGGAGAAAATATGGAGGCGTCCATTCTCCATCCAGTTTTCCATTTTTCTGAGAACTGAGCATTCATTACTTGCCGAGTTCTAACGCCTATTTGCGAGGACATGGTATAGGCAGTTTCCAGGTAGACTGCCTAAGGACATCTATTTCCAATTATTCATGTAGACTATAAAGCATTTTCATAGATCTTGATTTTATATATATATAGATTTGACTTCTATAGATTTTTTTGGCATTATGTCAAGCACTGGGGCAATCAAAGTCATTCAGCGTTGAAACGGAAACTGACAGTAAAAGGTTTGAAAGATGTTACAGGAGGAAAACCTCAGAATCAATTGTTAAGACAGGGTGGACAGTAAGACGGAAGAAAGAGAATATGAACGGAGGTACAGTAAAAAGTACAAAGGGGTTTGTTCAGCTAGGGGCCGAAGAAACGCTACAAAGAACCTTATAAGTAATGCCTAGATTTCACCGAATGATGCGCACTGACGGTACTATCCCCCCAACGGGGCTGATTTTTATAGACACTAACAAAAGAAAGGAAAAGAGAGAAACAATGAAGCGTAGAATTCCTGGAGCGGAAATGGCTTCGTTTCCAGTGCTACAATTTAGAAGTATCTACTCCCATGTTGCTAAAATTGATAATTATCTACTCCTATGTTGCTGAAATTTATAAGTATCTACTCCTATTTTGCTGAAGTTGATAAGTATCTACTTCTATTTTGCTACAACTTTTAAGTAAGTAATCCTATTTTGCTGACTATAATACATACAATTTACATAAACCCATTACCGCCATCACTGAAGGTTTCCCAATTTTTCATGAATAGATCCCAACTAACTTCTGTTGCAAATATACAGATCCCCTCTTGTTTCATTACCCATTTTTATGAATGTAAACTCCCTGCACTTCCGTATAAAGGGGCTTTTGTTTTGTGTGGTGGGGGGCCCTGTGGGGGGGGGGGGGGGGATTTAGGGGGGGGAGTGCTGCGCAATTAGCAGACTGAGATTGTAAATGACAGGGACATCTGGTGTTTATTATCGTGCGAAATGCGAAAATTATTATTATATATATATATATATATATATATATATATATATATATATATATATATATAATATATCTATATATATATATATATATATATATATATATATATATATATATATTAAGGACAAACGTCACGAATGGAAAGAGAATCGATGGAGTGATGCCAGGCCTTTCGACTTACCGTCCTTTACTTAACAGTAAGTCGAAAAAGGCCTGGGACCACTCCATTGTCTCTCTTTGCTTCGTGGCATTAGTCAGTTTATATATTCATCACGTTCCATATGTTTCTTAATTGAGTTATGCACGCATACATACATACATACAGACTGAGCAAAGCTAACTGTAGAAATATACAAAATCAAGCCATATTAATATCAACTAAAGAGACAGCAAAAGACGAGTTTTCTAAACGGCGTACTACTTGGCGTCGTACCAACAGTTATGATTAAGAGTCGAAAATCAAAAAATATATGCTGAAGACAGAAATTACTTTACAAAATACTGATAATGATATTGATGATGATTATAAAATACCGAGAGAGAGAGAGAGAGAGAGAGAGAGAGAGAGAGAGAGAGAGAGAGAGAGAGAGAGAGAGAGAGATTCCTTGCTGACCAAATATCAAAGAATCTGGAAAAGGAGATTTAGATAAACATCATGTTTTTCCTGAGCTCAAAGACTCCACTTGCTCTTTCTAAGCCTCTCATTAACTTAGTTATGTAAAGCAATCAAAGTGGAAAATAAGGATACGGCTATTGTTGAGAGAATATAATAACACCTTGAGAAATTACTTTCCGAATAAATGTAATGATTATAAATTTTCATTGTAATTGAATGGGTTCATTGGTTATAGTGCATGTTTATTGTGATTTCTCTATGATGTGCTCCTAAACATAATGTAAACCTTGCTTCCAATTTTGTGTTAGTTTAAGGAATCTATGTTAACATTTTTATTGTCGTGCTTCGTTGATTTGTAATGTTACAACTTTTGCAAATGTTATATATTGTGTTTAAAAAAAAAAAAAAAACACGTTATGTAAGGCGCTCACTAAAAAGATCACAGGATTGAAAACAAGTTCGATTGCATAACTGAGAAAGCATTCTTTCACAAAACTCGGTAGGGATAAAATAATCTTAGACGTTTTTCTTATTACCCTGTTTTTAGCACAGGTGAGGCACATATAAAAAACATTATTAAGTTGAGAACATTGCGTATTTGAAAACACTGTATTTTATAGAACAGAAGAAGAATAGCCCCGAAAAAAACCAATAATAATAATAATAATAATGTATGAATCTTTCAATATGAAAGTAGACTGTGTTGCTAATAACAGCAAGTGATCCCATAGAACCTTTTATTCTTAAAAAAGACTGAATTCACTTCCTGTCCATTAGAGAAATACTCCGCTTCCTTTTTTAGCTGCTTTGGACAGTGGTAGTGGGTTTGCTCTGCTCAATGTATTTGGAAAGCAAGCGGGCCGAATTTGCATATGACACACTCCTGTGTAATATGTATTTGCTAGAATACTGGTTGAGCTCGAGGCTGGAAGAGATTCATGTAAAGGATTTTATACCAAGGATAATAGTTTTTTTTATTTAAATTTAATTATTTTTTTTTAACTTTTATTTCTCATGTTCATTGTCACGATAAGAACAAAATGGTTAACAGAAGCTATTCCAGAATAGCTGACGCTGAGCAGTAATACTAAGTATATACGGGGAATATAGTATAAATTCTTACTGATAGATGGCGCTGACATTAATGGTACTTGTTAACTGTCTTCTGCCTATTCATTTAAATTACCAACATATTCTTTTTAAGTTAAAACAAGATGGTTCCATAAGTAACCTTCGAACAAAAAAATCTTATAAAAAGTGCATGGAAGACGTGTAACTTCGTCTGCATTGATATACAAATATATGAAAGTAAATTTTTCGTAACTCTCTCTCTCTCTCTCTCTCTCTCTCTCTCTCTCTCTCTCGTTCCTCTCTCTCCCCCCCCTCATTCCTCTCCCTCCCTCCCCCTTCTCCTTCAAGCGTAGCCTCTCCCGTCTATTTTTTTTTTTATGGCGTGCCTTAATATTCGTACTTATATTTGAATGCAGTTTACCAAACGAATCTCCCATTCAGGAAAATCTCGAGACGTTGGCGCGCAATCTTCTTCCAGATTCCCGCGCGAAGATTAGCCCCCCAAAAAAACCCCCCGGAGGTCGGGTGGGCTATCATCTGACCCAGAAAAAAAAACGTCCCCCCCCCTCCCCCCCCCCACACCCACCCCACCCCGGGCGGATCTACATGCAGGGTCTGCCTGCCTCGCTTTCGTCTTGCCAAAACATGGGTCATCAAGAGGGACATCGCTGGAAAGCGTCTCTCGTATGGATGTCGTTTCCTGAACTGCAGGTAATCGGTCTAGTTTCGTCGCCTTTTTTTTTTATTCGTTTTTCTCGACTTCTTTTTGTCTGGTATTTCTTCCTAAAATTGTTGAGATCCGTATACGCTTGATACCCCGTTTACTTTGGAACGTAATTCCCATTATAGTCATATTTCATGAGTCTATTACTCTTATCCCTCTGGATTTCTTACTAAAGCTGGAATATTTAGAAACATCCTTCATATCTGGAACCAATACAATTGAAGCACCTCTTCTGTAGTCATTGCTACAATCATCTTTGCTTCAGGCTCCATGAATAGGAACTGGTAATCCCCCAATGGCATTCCTGTCTCATCACCTGATATATACGTAAAGCGATTTAGCATTCGTTTAGAATATATATAAATACTGCGAAAGTATGAGTATATTATGTATATGCGCACGCCGGTAAATAATTCACACGTCGCTATTTTCCAGCGTTAAACTTACGGATTTTTTCTCTGTATATCTCTTAAATATGCAATCAATAGCCAATGGCAGGCTCAGATGACATAATGCTCCGGAGATTCTATAGGCAATCAGTTACGGAACAAATATTATTCCATATTTTTCAGCTGGAAGCTGGAAGAAACCCGGGCGCTTATTCCAGACATGGAAGTAGCCCCCGCCCCCCCCCCCCCCCCCCCCCCACCCCCCCCCCCCCCCCACCCCCCCCCCCCAACCCCCACCCCCGCCCCCCCCCCCCAAAAAAAAAAAAATCAAATAAATAATTCCCAAGTTCTTCGAAAACGACCATTCTCTGTCTGGAATTTAAATATGGAAAGTTTGAATTGGATATATGGTTTCATATATGGGAAGTAGTTTTTTTTTTATTGCTTAATGAAGCCAATTGCTGTCTGATCAAATGATGCCACTTTGTTCCTGGGGCTGTTTCCTTGATTTGAGAGGACTCATTCTCAAAGAGAATTTCTTATTACATTCGTTTTACCGTAAACATTTAAGTTACTCAAGCAAGAATCCTTTCCATGGGCCACTCGGATCTTTCTTTTCGTACATCACAGTAATGGAAAAGTAACAAAATCAACCTATAGATCGTAGGTCAGTATATCTTTTTATATAGGAAGTAACTCGCTTACCCTTCATGAATAGATGAAGTTTTCCTTTCTATTAAAAAACGACAAACTTTCACCTTTCATAGATATTTGCGTCAAATGCCTGATTGATTACTGTTCAGTTGAAATATTAGGCGTCCATCGATTCTCAACTTTAAACGTTAAAGCAGAAGTCTGGAAGATCTGCTTCCAATGAAACGTTAAGTGGTAAGTAAACGTAATTGTTTTGTTAGAAAATGAATTATCATTGTTATTGAACTGAATTAGGTCTATATACTCTTATCCATGTATGGGTTTGGAGTGGATTTGGGTACAGGTATGGGTAGGTTGCATGGTACAAAGCACCAAAAATAAATGGGGGTCTTTTATGGTAATGGTTGATGGTACAAGTTTTTGAGGGCCAACATAGTTTCTAATGGGTTAATGGTAAACAGATGAGGGTATGGTACACACACACACACACACACACACACACACACACACATATATATATATATATATATATATTATATATATATATATATATATATATATATAAATATCTTAAAAAAAATCACAGTAGATGCACGTGACTTCATTAAATAAGCAAATACCACGGGAAATGATAGTCAGGAATCCAAGCGCTTTCGTCCTTTATTCAGACATTGTCAAGGAGCTAATAAAGTACAATCGGAGAGGAAGGCCTCAGGTACAAACAAAGATCAGGAATACCAGATGGTTAATTATCAAAGGGTAAAAATTAAAAGGGATAATCCAGGATTATCGGATATCACACGGTCACAAACTTAAAACGAATTCTGACCCTAACCGAAATTACAAAGTATCTTTTTTTACAGTCCAAAAACATGTAAAAACTGAATATATTAATTTTGTTGCTTATATTTATCTACAACTTTTTTCATTATGAAAAGCATCAAGTTTAAATAAACCAAGACTTTAAATTTAGAACATTTCTATTATTTGACTTGATAAAACAAGATTCATGATATTCCTTTTAACTGTGTCATTACATGGGACTAAGCTCTTGCTTGACTCCAGTTAATAGGATGGTCTAAATCTCTCATATGTACAAATAATGCATTCGATATTTGCCCGTTCTCACAGAATATTGATGTTGCTTAAGACGCTGTGAAAAAGATTTTGCCAGTCTGTCCGACATCTCAAAATCCTTTTGTTATTTAGAAAAAATTGAATCAAAACCTATGCCCTGATGATATCAATATTTGTAAAGGTATTGTGTATGGTGCTATGAGTAAACCTTCTCCACCTAATGTCCCGTGAGATTTCTCCAGGCTTTTAAGAAAAATTAAAAGAAGACGAAACAGTGAAGGTGACAAAAGCAGATAAATCTAATGCAGTGGTAATTATGAATAAAAGTGACTATATAAGTAAAAAATAATGACATTGCTAAATGACCACTGATACTTATACGAAACTGAGGTCTGACCCTACACAGACAGTAACTCCCATTTTAATAAAACAAATTAAATCCATTTTGAAGGGCTTGGACCATTTAGTAAACAGTTTACACCGCAATGCGCCTCCCTACCTTACATGTATGGTTTAGTCAAGACACATAAAATCAATAACCCTATCAGACCAATCATTAGTTGTTCAGTGGGCTCAGTTTCGTATAATTTATCTAAATGGCTTGTAAAAATTCTTACTCCTTTGGTAGGAAATATTTCTAACACGAATGTTAAAAACAATTGTTGATTTTATAAACAAATTGAATAGTTTAAATTTGAATTATGATTTTAATATGGTTAGTTTTGCATGTTGTCTCTTTATTTACAAAAGTGCCTGTAGATGACTTACTTGAATATTTGGAAGAGGAATTAGAGCGTCATGACATTCCCTCAAGTGTAGAAAAATCTCATTAGTCTCATAATGGTTATGTATCAAAGATTTGTAAATTTTGTTTCAATGGGGAATTTTTTGTACAAAAGTTTGGCATGGCCATGGGTAATCCCATATCTCCTGTCCTTAGCAATATTTACATGGAATTTTTTGAGACAAAACTCTTACCAAGAATTTTGCCCCAAAAAGTTATTTGGTTTAGATACGTGGATGATATCTTCTGTATTTGGCCAGTTTCACGAAAACCTCCAGGAATTCCCTTAATTAGTCCTCAATAATTCAGTCCCCTGCTATAAAAAAAATTTACTGTAGAAGGAAGAAAGAAATTGTAATTTGAATTTTCTTGATGTAACTGTCCATAGAAATGATAGAAATTTCACCTTTTTCAGTCTTTCGAAAATCAACTAATATTGCCTCTTTGGTCATTACTACTCTAATCACCATCAAAAATGTTAAATTCTCTGTGTTTTTTTTTTTTTCTGGGATGTTCCTAAGGGCTTTTACGTGTCTGTAGCCCGCAGGTTTATTGACGCTGAAATTAAAACTATTTATGATGATTGCATTGAAACTTGAATACCCAACGGACTTTTGTAGATGTGGCATGAAAAGAGCTAGAAAAACATTTTATTTTTCAACTAATGACAAACTTGAATTTAGTAAGCATAACATTCTAAAAATTACCATTATGATGAAAGGTTTTTGGATATTCCCAGAATTTTAAAGCTTTTTAACATAAATGTTGTTTTCAGTAATATTAATGTCAAGAGTTTAGTAATCAAAAATTCTCCTAAAGATCTTCCAGGCTGCATATATGAAATTCCTTGCAAAAAGTGTGATAAAATCTATTACGGACAGACTGGCAAATCTCTTTCACAGCGTCTTAAGCAACATCAAATAATTCTGTGAGAACTGGGGCAAATATCGAATGCATTATTTGTACATATGAGAGATTTAGACCATCCTATTAACTGGAGTCAAGCAAGAGCCTTAGTCCCATGTAATGACACAGTTAAAAGGAATATCATTGAATCTTGTTTTATCAAGTCAAATAATAGAAATGTTCTAAATTTAAGTCTTGGTTTATTTAAAACTTGATGCTTTCATAATGAAAAAAAGTTGTAGATAAATATAAGCAACAAAATATTAATATAGTTCCGTTTTTACATGTTTTGGACTGTAAAGATATTTTGTAATTTCGGTTGTAGGGTCAGAATCTGTTTAAGTTTGGTGGACGTGTGATATCCGATTAATCCTGGATTATCCCTTTTAATTTTTACCCTTTTGATAATTAAACCATCTGGTATTCCTGATCTTGTTTGTACCTGAGGCCTTCCTCTCCGATTGTACTTTAGTAGCTCCTTGACGATGTCTGAATAAAGACGAAAGCGCTTGGATTCCTGACTATCATTTCCCGTGGTATTCGCTTATATATATATATATATATATATATATATATATATATATATATATATATATATATATATATATATATATATAAATATATATGATATATATATATATATATATGTGTGTGTGTGTGTGTGTGTGTGTGTGTGTATACAGACATGCATACATTGCTTCAAGTCTTCATAGCATGATGAAAACAGTCTACCAATGAATATGGTAAGGGAACCTCAACTCATGCTAATAAATCATTAGTCAGATATGGACAGGTTTGCTTATATTCAACGATAAAACGACGAGTTCCCATGACACCCAAAATCTTCATTAATCACCCTTTTGCGGATAAAATTCCTTTTTATCTTCTACCCCTAAAAAATTATTTATCTAGCGGCGGTCATATTTTTTTCGTTCATCCATTCCTTTCACATTAGTATCTCACAATCCCCCAGATCGATTTCCTTTAGTTGTCGATAGTCAGGTTCATTTTTTTTTATATAAAAGTTTTTTTTTTTACAGTATTTTTTCTTTATTCATTCAAGAAGTTCTCAAGCCTGTTTCTGCATTTTTTATCAATATCCGTTATTTAAGATTTATTTGGTTCTTTTAACTACACTGTTAATAGTAATGCCCATTTATTATGTTGTGGTAATTTGCATGTCAGACTAACCTCTCGGAGCAGAATTTATCCTAATGCATTATATGAGATGGAGATCGTTCATTACAAATTCAATATATTCCCGAGAGCCCTAGCAACAACGTTTGTAGTCATGAGAACTATAACAGCAGGTATTCGTCTATGTAAGTCTGATATCGTTCTAAAGTCTTTTTTCATATTGTTTACATATCTCGCCTTTACTCCAACGAGTATAGTAATTGGAGCCTAGTCACTCATTTAATAAGATTTTTCGTTTTAAACTTTAACACCCGGAGCCTTTTGCGAATATATTGGCTGGAGCGAAAAGTGAATCCAGATCAGACGGACTGGATGGTACTCGTATTTCACCGAGTGGACGAAGGTAGGCTCAGGTCCGCTTGTGGGAACGTTTTCGATAATGAGTAAAGTCATTCTAGCAAAGATCGTTTACAGCTTGGCAATTTTATGAAGAGGGCTCTTCGGGCTAAGCCAATTAAAATATCCAACACTTCCCTTTCAGGCCCGCGATTTTTTCGCCTCAGTTGACAACGAGTAGCCGGAAGGTATTTGCTAAAAGCTTCTCGGAAAAGTGGTGATGGTACTAACAAAGAGTACTTTTTCCTCCATCCCCCCCCCCTAAAGGGTTTTGTTTCTTCTGACTCCTTCCCCCCCAACACCCCACCCCTCACCGTTAATGTGAGGTAGCACTTAGTGAGAGCGCATTTTAGTTTTCTGTCTGTCCGCCCGTCCGCCCTCAGATCTAAAACACTACTGAAGCTAGAGGGCTGCAAATTGGTATTTTGATTATCCACCCTGCAATCAACAAACATACCAAATGGCAACCATCTAACCTCTGTAGTTTTTTATATTATTAAGGTCAATGTTAGCCGTAGATCATGTATCTGGCAGCGCTTTCCGGAGGCCAGCCATGGACCACCCTCACTCTCCCCGCATCTGGTGAATGAATTTCTTATGATTCCAGGTCTGTCGAGAATGAAATATTTCAAGTACAGAACAAGACGCACAGGTATCAAAATCGAGCAGTTAACATTACGAAGAGCATACGGCAGGGAAGGAATATTTCACTATAGCTGCTATATCCAATACAGAGAACTGGGGGTGAATGGTGAATGAGATGAGGAAAGCTTCTAGCAAAAAAATAAAAAATAATATAAAATAAATAAATAAATAAATAAATAAAATAAACCCTCCCTCCCCCCGCCAAAAAAATAAAAAAATCCTGGACCCCCCTACCTGACCTTAAGGCCAAGGCATGCTAAAATCAACAACGTAATCAGGTCTCTCTCTCTCTCTACTTCTCTCTTCTCTCTCTCTCTCTCTCTCTCCTGTCCACCAGCATAACCTACCCAATTTGAAAACGTACATGATTGTCGAGATCGTAAAACAGGAAAGAGTTTTGCCGCCAGCAGAAATACAGGAAATAGGTGAATCCCTATTTGTAATAGGCGATATCCGCCGCCGTAAATGGTGTGTAGTGTACTATTTGATGAGTGCCTCTTTTGTTAACACGGGAATCCAGCTGTAATTGCTCTACAGGTGGGAGAGAGTTTTTTATTCGTGGCCAATGGGTCGTTTAATGGTTCTGGAAACATCCAGTCATGCCTTATTCTTTTAAATATATCAAGATGGACTCCTAACTTTCCTGAACTGAATTTTTTGGGGTATTATGTAATCGGAACTTTAATATTAACCAAACTGACTTTAGTATTTTCTATTGCGTAAATATTTCGCTACTAAGTGTATCAATATTGTATTGATAAGGTTACTAAAACTAACATTAAAATTAATTCATCAAGGAATTTATTTTAACTATATATATACGTATATATATATATATATATATATATATATATATATATATATATATATATAATATATATATATATATATATATATTAGGTTACTTATTCCCAATTATATAAATACAATCTAACGCCGTGGAAATACTACACACTTTGGGCCATTGTGCAAGCTTTATGTTGTTTATCGTGATTTATTTTTGCAACGTCAATGATATAAAGTTTTTTCTATTCATACATTAACTGTCATAAAAATTTATAGTAAAGGACCTCTGTTTCTTAGTCAGCAATCTACCATTTAATCTATCATTCTGTTAATTAATGCACCCGCTATGGCAGCGAGAGACGTAGTATTTAAAGTACTGTATAACCAAGTAACTGTCAAAATCCAGCTGTTTTGAGCTGTTTCCTTATTGGTTGGCAGCGATGCTCATCTTTTATCAGATACAGTATAACCCAGTTGACCCAGATGATGTGGTTATTTGTGGCACCTGAACTGTAGCATACAATGTTCATTGTTTCCAGAATTTTGTGTTCAGGTATTGTCTTTATATCATAGACTTCTTTATTATATACAGGAAACATTTCTGTGACGAAAACTGCCGCATATTTTTATCTCGCCCTAAAAATTTTATCTCGCAAAAAAAAAAAAAAAAAATAATAATAATAATAATAATAATAAAATAAAACAAACAATCCACTCGAAATATCTCTCCCTGTTTATTGGAAATGTTTAGTCCAACGACCTTCCCTCAGTCACAACGTGAAAGTGGAATTTGCTGCACCCCCTGAGAGGAAAATTCCAGGAAGCATTTCGGAACATCGTTTTACCCGAAAAATCTTGACTTGGGGGAAAAAATAAAAAAAATGGCCCCTTCATCGGAGCAGAATCATTCCCAATCTTTATCGTCATTACCACGGACGTGAATTCAACCTGACAATTACCATTTGGCCCAAGGATGATTCCATTCCATTTCCTTCCTGGAAATTAGAAGCTCATAACTTATCGGGAGAATTCAGCAGAAGGTCCCCAGATATTTTTGAGATTGGGCGGAAAAATTATGCTGGGCGAATGAGAGGTGTTGGGAATGGGGATGCATTGTCTGATTTTTTATATATATATATCATGCCTTTGAAGTAAATGACTTATAACATCTCGTGCTTTTGCAAATTACGTCAGTCCTACGCAATGCATTATTGAATTACTTCATGAAAATCGTTCTCTTTTTATTACTATTAAAAAATGTCATCCCTAACCACTCCTTTAAGAATGTCGACTGTTCAAACCACGTTAGCCATCCAAGAGAGGTATTTGCTTTACCCATCGAGAGTGGGGTAATTGTACCTCACACCATGATACCACAATGGCATAAATTTGCATATGGTTGCGTTCTTTTGCTCGAAAGAATAGGTTATGGATAAAGATGATTGTTTAAGTTGCTATCCATTGGTTCTAAATAAAAAAAATTTCTTTTGATGCCTTTGACATTTTAAGCTGTACAGAAACAAGCCTTAACGCCTTGTTGATCAGTGTCTGGGGGATTTTACTCTAGGAATACAGTTTTGTTTGTCGAAAGGATCCTATCGCATATTTGCGTTATTGATTCTTGTTTTGTTTATATATATAAAATATTATATATATATATATATATATATATATATATATATATATAGTATATATATATATATATATATTATATGAACATTTGTGGCTTAATGCTTATATATATGAATCACGGTAATGTTATAAGCCTCCCACATACATCAAATAGAGGAAGATAAAACAACGGCTAACAGTAACGAAATCCCCAAAGCGCCTCTCTACATTATTTTTTATTACAGAAGAGACTGTCGCTATGAAAAATAGTAAGATTGTTCCTTTCAGAAAGGGTACAGAAGAGCCTTCCTTTTTATTGATCTTGGCAGCTGATCCGAACTGCTGACAGCCCCTTCAATTTCATTATCGCTAGCAGATGTAAAGATCTTTTATGTCACATGACAAGATCAGATGGGACTTGGCTTTGAGGTAACAAAGTACTTCTTACAGCAGTCCCGTATAATATATCGACCGATCTATCGAAAACACACAACATACACACACACAAACACACACACAACACACACACACAAGGGAGTTTTAACGTAAAATCGACTTATATTCTGATCTATTTATTTATTTACTGTAATAAGTACATTTTTTAGCAATATCCCTGAAATTGACTCCTCCTGATGAATCATATTGGCGCAATATACTCACCAGTTGTAATAGCAGAGAGAAAGCAGTTATTAGAAAAAATAGAGAAGCCTATTTTCATGTTAAATGCAGCTGATGCAGCAATACTTTTCAGTAATATTATTGATATCATTATTGGAGAAACAAATCCCCAGTTATGTAAATGTACATATATTTAAATTTAAAACTGTAAGGATAGCTTTCGGGAATCTGTTCGGTTTCCCTTATCAATCTGACACGCTGATATAGCACTCTAACAAGTGAACATAACAGGAGTCAAATTAAGTGACTTGTTTTACATTTAAATATATGTACATTTACATAATTGTGAATTTGTTTCTCCATTTGAAGACTCGTGCTACTAAGAGGATTTTTTAATTACTATTATTATTATTGTTATTATTATTATTATTACTATTATTATTATTATTATTAGTCATGGTCAAATACACCTTTGCAATGTTGAATTAAACATTCCTTCTTGCAAACATGCACCTTTATCATGAATTTTCTATAATACTTTATCTAAGATTCCCTTTGATCAAGCGCTTTATAGATATGATAGGCCGTTTTATCAGGCGAATGATCTTGTATGCTAGATAATTACCACTAAACAACACAAGTGCAACTCCAGGCGGAATATGTATTTGATCCTTAAAAAGACTCAGGTTACTGACGCAGATTTATCATATCTTCTGGAAAATGTGTTATCCAGGAAGTTGGCAAACGCTAATGGTTACATGTGATGGTAATTGCTTCATAGTAAAGAAAGATAAAGGAAAGGAAAACGCATTTTCGAGAAGTTCGGCAGCAAGGAAACATTAGCTCATTGTGTTGGAGGTGCCTGTTCTCATGATGGTTCTAGAATCGGCAGGAGTGTTGTGGAACTCGTCAGGCGCCGACGTGACGTGAGAAACGCCGCGATTTCTGATGCTAACCTCGTCTAGATTCTTCAGAGAAGTTCCAGTAATCTCGGGAGTCTGTGACGTTCGCTGTAGGCTCCGGCCCCA
>NC_087204.1:17424373-17434373 GCF_015104395.2 Macrobrachium nipponense | reverse complement strand
TTATGCTGCCCAAATTCCGACTAAAATATGTTTATTTACCCCGTAGAATTGGGACTTTAGCTAGAGTAAAAACATAATTGCTGGAGGCCAGGAAAAACATTGCTCTACGGAGCGGAAATTATGGCAGATTTTGTGAGGTAAATTTGTTTACATTTTTTTTTTTTTTTAGCGTTGTTATTGGCCTTTACTGAGTCTTTTCTTTAGAAAATTTTTTTTTGCTTTATGACAAAATGTGAGATTAAAAGAAAACTTTTACAATAATTTGAAAGCTTTGGGAGGTAGATTTGTTTGAATATATTTTTATATAATATTGTTATTTGCCATTACTGATTCTTTCCTCTTTTTAAAAAAAATATATTTGTTTTTTATGACGCAAACAAGTAGTAAACAAATAGCATAGAACTTTGAATCTGACACTCGGTAAACTGTCAACAATTTATCGGCTTTACCTATGACTGGCGAATTTCTGACTCTCTCTCTCTCTCTCTCTCTCTCTCTCTCTCTCTCTCTCTCTCACACACACACACACAACAGGTCAAGTGGATAACGCTTCCTTTAAGGGCTGCATTGCCCTGTGACGCTGTCTTTATGTAAGAAATTACAAGTAACCAAAACACTTCTAGATTTTTTTTGTCACACTTTATCACTGACGCCGTACTTACGACATAATGATCACCTTTGCCTTATCGAGAGAAATTAAATTTGCATATATTGCTTTGTTAAATTTGCATTCACAATACGTTAAAATTCCTGGACCCTCATAAAAGAGAGAGAGAGAGAGAGAGAGAGAGAGAGAGAGAGAGATACTGGATTTTAGCGTAATTCCAGCAACTATTCCAGGGGTTTGTTTGCTAGCCCAATGATAACAGTGATTTATTGCAGAGGATTGCAAATATTTGGGCCTAAGTTTCAGTCAAAAGGAGCAAAATTTGAAAGATCATCATTGCAGACTCGTAAATCAGGAGCTTGAAATCACAGTATGACATTTTATGTTTATAAAGTTAATCGATACCGTATTTATCAAGTGACTTATATGCACGGAATTAGAAACAATGAAATTTTTTTATTTCAATCTACATTTTATATCGACCAATAATGTATAGATATTCAACAATGAATTAAATATCACTTTCTACGGACCAAGTACGCAAACGGTAATTAATTGATGAACCACGCATGAAATTAAATTAGAATTCAGGCGAATAACTTAAGAGCTTCGAAGTCCCTATGGGCCACAAGCTGTTTGGAATCGTATTCGACAAGTAGATCGCTGCTGAGAATTGCTGGGGCGTAACCTTCCCGGGCCACTGGAATCACAATAATTCCTTATCTTCAGTTACTGTCAGTTTTGATCTCATGAACCTCCAAGCGACGTGTTTGAATATGTATTCCGAGGTAGAACCAATTAGATATTAAGGTAAATTTTTAGCTTAATGCGTGTGCTGCATATATATATGTATATATATATATATATATATATATATATATATATATATATATATATATATATATATATGACAGGTAAAAATGTCCTGTAACAACAGAATTCCATCTAATAAAAGGAGCCCATAAAAACACCAAAAGGTAGAGAGAAAAGTACTATATTTCAGAGACTGCTGTCCTCTCTCTTCAGGTATAATGAATGAGAAAAGTTTACAAAAAAGGTGGTATTTATAACCAAGAGATCCGTCCACAAGTAAGCCAATTTAGGTCACACCCCCCGCTGATAATCTTCCTTTAATCTTCTTAAGCGTTGTTGAATGAAACTTCGTCGACGACATCTGAAATCCACGCGCCTTTTGAGATGTTCATTACCTGCTTCTCTCTTATTAAGGCCGATTCCATCATTTGACTCTTGTACCGGCAGTTGCTGCTATAAATTACACGTGACAAATTCCAGTTTATTCTATGGTTATGTTCATTTATATGGTTGAAAATAGCCGAGTTCTGTTTGTCCATACCTAACTGACCGTTTGTTGTGTTATTAATAATCTCTGGGGAAGTGATTTACCTGTTAATCCGATGTAGATTGGTCACAGTCCTGGCATGGGATCCTCATAGACCCCAGAGTCCTTGGGAGATGTCTTTGTTGGACGTTAATCAGGGATTTGGCTAAGGTGTTTTGGGTAGGTAAATGCAAAAGGGTTGGATTTCCCAAGGGTGTGGGTTACTCTCTTAATCGTCTCCAGGTGAGGAATTTTTATTTTATTGTTGGGTGTGTCTCTGGTCTTGTCTTTAGGGGGTCGGTAGAAAAATTACGTTTGCTTTTGAATTGCTTCTCAATTATATGGTCAGGATACTTTAAAGACGAAAGTTGCTTGCGAATTAGTTCAAATTCTTTTTCCAGGAAATCTGGGGAACAAATTCGTAAGGCTCTTAAGAATATTGGTTTTTTTTGCTAGCTACACCTATCTTGATAGTAATGTCGTTATAGCTAAAGTAGTGAATATATGAAAGTGAGAACGTAGGTTTTCTGTATATGGTAAATTTGTATTCTGTCGTGTCTCTGATTATTAAAACATCAAGAAAAGGAATTTTGTTGTCCTGTTTTCCCATTCAACTTTAAATTTGATGCTGGGCACTAAATGCGTTTAATTTTGAGAGGAATTCATTAAAATTACCCCACCTATTATCCCAAAATGTTATGATATCATCCACGTATCTCATCCACGGCATGTCTTTGGGTTTTATTGCATTTATTACTGTAGTTTCAAAGTATTCCATGTACAGATTGGCTAAAACAGGACTTAAAGGACTCCCCATACTACACCCGAATTTTTGCTTGTAGAATGATTCCCCGAATGAAAATACGTTATTAGATGCACATAATTCAACTAACTTTATTATTTTTGTCAAGCGCCAATGGGAAATGATCTGAATAGGGGGATAATTTTTCCCTTAAACTGAAGAACGTCCTGTACTGGTACTTTTGTGAATAGGGAGTCTACGTCAAGGCTTAAAAGTTTTATGTTGTGAAGTGGTATATGTGCTTCTCTGAATTTGTGACAAAAATCTTCCGAATGTTTAATGTGACTGGGAGAAAAAGTGCCCAAAAAAGGAGAAGGAGGCCAGCTAACCATTTAGAAATTTTGTGATTGAAAGCTCCGGCGCATGAAACGATGGGACTGAATGGAAGATTGTCTTTGTGAGTTTTGCGAAGGCCATAAAAGTAGGTAATTTAGGATTAATTACTTTAAAATTTCTCTAATAGTTCAATACTCTTTTTGTCTTGGCCAATTAATCTTACTTTCCGAAAAAAATTCTGTGGGAACGTTATGGAGGGGATTTTTCGTCAGTTTTCGTAAGTGTTTGTGTCGCTAAGGAGCTGGTTAATTTTGAGACTCCGATGACAAACTAGTGCTATTTGCATTGTTAAATACTGAGTACTAATGAATCAATTCTTTGCTACAAAAGGTTATCTCTCCAATAGTCGTTCTTCTATGTATATTAGCTCAAAGAGTGATCTCTCCAATAGTCAATTAACCCTCTCTTCATTAAACCTCTCTTCTGCAACCCCTCGGGTATATTTCGTTTTTCGCTTCGTAAGTTTTCTTTTTTTTTGGCGGGGGGAAGGGGGGTGCCAGAGGGGGCGGGGGGGGTATTCTAATCTTATCGAAGATACCTGGCGAAAATGTTTGTTAGGAATATGCTTGCCTTATTTTAATACTAATTTTTTTTTTTTTACTTACTTAGGTACGAATCTTTGATAACCTTACCATGAACTTCGAAACGTACTCTCAGCTTTTTCGTGCCTCGAAATTTATATGCAAATGACTCTTGTCAAACAGGTAAGGCTGCTTATTTAAGACTGGTGGGCGTGTGCATCAAGTGCATGGTAGACCCGAAACCGAAGTTATCTCCATGATTATTTGTGTGGTTATGGAAACGGTTTATGTTTATGTATAATATATATATATATATATATATATATATATATATATATATATATATATAATATATATATATATATACTATATATATATATATATTTTTTATTTTTATTTTATTTTACTTGGAATACATTTTAACTTTAGAAGACTTGATCTAAAAAAAAACTTTTGGGTATTTGTTTTTATTTCATTTGAAATAAGTTTTACCTGAACAAGACTTGATCTAAAAAAAAAAAAAAAAAAGCTTTTGGGTATTTATTTTTATTTCATTTGGAATACAGTGTACCTGAACAAGACTTTATCTAAAAAAACCCATTTTTTAAGTGCAGCAATTGCAATCATGGTATTAATTATGAGAGCGTATATCCCAGGCTGGTTAATTACGACGCATTTGATGTATTTCATTAAAACCAGAGATCGTTGCCAGGGTCGCATTAAAGGACTTTTTGTCCGAAAATAGACTAGAGGTATCAGACCGACGAGACTGACATTTATTTATTCCGTTTACGCCACTGTTGCAATCATGGCTGTTTTAATTATCCGAGGTAACTGGTTTTAAGTTTTCATTACTGAGTTTGATTTATCCTGGAAGTTTTTATTTTTCTAATATGCAGCGTGAATAATGTTTAATACGAGTTTTCTTAATGTTGGTAATAATAGTCTTTGAATATTCTACGTTGTAATATATATATATATATATATATTTTTTTTTGTAACTTCAACCAAAATGACACCAGTTACATTTGGATTGATGAATAAAATATCAAAGTATTCATTCTTAAGAAATCTCTCTCTCTCTGTCTCTCTCTCTCTCTGAATGTGGCTGAATTGAGTAAAAGATCCCCGGGACATCGTGTATATATATATATATATTATATATATATATATATATATAATATATATATATATATATATATATATATATATATATATATATATATATATATATATATATATATATATATATATATATATATATATATATATAATACACGATTCATGATTCGTCTTGATTCGCCATACTAATTTCAAGGAGACCGTTTAACACAAAGCGAATCGAGTCGTTTCAAATCATGCCGATTCGCTTGGCGTAAGCGGTCACATATTTAAATAATTGTGGCGAATCAAGACGAATCGTGATGAATCGTGTTGATTCTGCGTGAATCGAATCTATTCTCTTGGCGTAAAAGTAGTCCTAGACGGAGAAAGACAAGTCAAAAATTCTGGAAGATTCGTCGTCTCATTGTTTACAGTTTGGTGTGCTGACTCATTCTCCTATATTGTCTTTGCTATCTGAGGAGATTCACCTATTTATCATGCACGAGAATATGGGTGCTTATTTCTCTACCAACCATTCATTCCATACGATACTTGATAAAAATGACAGCAATCCACATGGAAGAAATCCCACTCGTGATTTTATTTCCTATTAAAACAATGAATCGTAGTAGCAGACACATTCTGCAGCTTTCCTGTCATTCAAGAAACAGAATATCAATCAAACGTCAAGACCATATTAAGCTTTCCCTGTTAGTGACACCACCTGTTGAATTCATGACAATAAGTCTCTGGCTATTTCTCCGTTATCACCTGAGGTGGTAGGTAGTCGTGAATGATCTGAAATGCATATCGAATTCAGAAAACGTTATCTGGAAAGGGCGCCATCTCCTTCTTTTGACAGTCCTCCGTGCCTAATGGCTGTCTCCATTCTCTAATAACACTTCCTCGTCATTATGGTCGTTAAAGATTATGTTTGGGCAGCATTGATGCTGATTTATCGGACATTCAGACATATTAAGATGAAAGGTAAAGTTAAAGAGGTTAAAAGGTCTTATTCCTTGATGATGAAATCAACTACCTTATTTTGGTCCTCGTTATTAGTCCTTAAGTTATGTTGCCATTTAGAACGACATTAAACATGAATATTAATGTAGGCTATTTTCGGTAGTTGTCCTTATCACGGATCAAGTCATCTGGCTGATAAGTAAGCGTGATTCTTTTCAAAACAAATGTATCATAAGAACGAATAATCAGAGACAATTTGTGAATGTGTAAATAAACACCCCCCCCCCTCTCTCTCTCTCTCTCTCTCTCTCTCTCTCTCTCTCTCTCTCTCTACATTACGTTTATGTATGAGCGTATGATCCCATGTAAAATGCATATGATATTGACGTGGTTGTCTTATGTAAGGCTAATGACTTATGAGAATGTCTTCATCCTTCAATGAGGTAGTCCGTGTAATTATTTCTTAAAATCACGAAACGAACAGTTATTAAAGAAAAACTTCTTTTGGACAGAATTATAATAAGTAATAGTGTCTTCATAATAATGTGTTCCAGTTTAGTTTTCCTAGATGTAATCGAGTACCCGGGTACTTTTCCTGAATAAAAGTGGGACGCCATAATCTTAAAATCTAACCATAGAATCTTCTTGAAAATGCTCTAACCTAACCTAGCCTAGGGGCATGGCAACAAGGGGAGGGGAGTGAGGGTGAGGGTGGGGGGTCCCTGATGCACTAATAGCATGCAGCCAGGCGCAAGCTCTCGGAAGTGTATAGGTCGTTTGTCTGGAATCCCCGACTGATGCTGGAAACGAGATCATAGGAGGACCCCCTGGAAAGGCGACCAAATTTCGCTAACCCGGAAGGGACGTGTCAGACTCAGGAGAGCCATGTGTTGCTCGGAAGCTGTTTTGGGATGTGTCCCGGGCCTCTCTTTATATCCTTTTTTATAGCCTCAGGTCATTCCGTGAGGAGCTGCGAAACGAATAGAGCGTGAAACGGTATGATATTGTATTGATGCGACTTCCATTTCCGTCGGTTTTTTTTTTATTGCTAATAAAGTCAATATGTTTTTATCAAGGTTTTTCCCATCTTTTGTATGAGTTTTATTGCTTCGTTAAATGTCGAAGAAAATTGCGAGGAAAAAAGAACATTGTTTATTTTCGTTGGTGCCCCGTTTTCTTCTGATACCCTTCTATATGACTTAAAGCTAAAAAAATGAATGTAAAAGGATAATAGGAAAAACCTTGATGATAGAAAGATATTTTTTCTCATAAAGAATTTGGAAACGCGAAACATATCGACACACTTTATCTTAACTTTGATCTCTTTTTCTTGTTAGTAATGCCTTTCTTAATTACTATGCAATTCAAGTAATTCCTTATGAAAATTCATTCTGCTAATTGTGATTTGTGATCAGTGAAAGTGAATAATGCTCAAGGTTTTAGCAGAGTTATTTTAGTTCTAACTGTCCACTTTATGCAACAAATTCCTCTTAACTGTTGAGGAATTTCATTTCGCCAAGGAATTGTCGAGGAAGGCGACGAACTGGGCTGGCTGAGAGATTTATTGCGTCTTTCGTTGCATGTTTATCCGCTGCATTCATTCCATTTGCCTCTCTCTCTCTCTCTCTCTTCTCTATCTCTCTATCTCTCTCTCTCTCTCTCTATCTATATATATATATATATATATATATATATATATATATATATATATATATATATATATATATAGATATATATATATACATACATACATACATATATACAGGGTGTCCATAAAGTCCCAGTACCATTACCAAGCCCTAAATACCTGTATTGGTACTGGGATTTTATGGACACCCTGTATACACACACGCACACACACACACACACACACACACACACACACACACACACACACACACATATATATATATATATAGATATATATATATATATATATATATATATATATATATATATATATATATATATATGGATGGAAATGAACACACGGGAACTAGTTTCACTGTTTCACAGAAATAAATGTTTGACTCGCCAAGGAAGGATAACTCCCTTCAATATCGGTACGACCTTACGTTTTCATTCAAATAGAATATAAACCATGCGTGATAAAATTTTACTTTACCACGTTTAGCTAAAGTACGAAACTTATATAACAATCAGAAGAGGAAATTCTAAATGTAACAAATAACCTCACTGCAGAGTCTTTTCACCTCCTAATTCAGAAATTATAATATTCCAGGTGTTCAGAAAATGCATTAGAGCAAATGAAGTTACACTTCACAATTTTTACGGTGTAATTTTCCCCTGTCAATAAATAACGCAGAGAGATTAGTTTTATCACCCGGCATCCAGACAGCTGGGGGAAAATAGCGGCTCCTCTGTAAAGGTATTTACTAAATATTTATTCAAAACACATCCTATGTTTATCCTGCTTCGTATTCTCCCGCGGTGTTGTCTTCATGAGAAGGCTGTTATCAAGCTCTGTAATTCTGGAGAATTAAATTATCATCATTGTTATTCAGAAGATGAACCCCATTCATCTAGAACAAGCCATTAACATAGAATTCAAGCTTCCAAAGAATATGGTGTTCATTACGAAGAAGTAAGACGAGGTCAAGGGAAATGCAGAAAGAAGAGATACCACTTATTTAGAAAAATAAATTCGTGAATTAATAGAATTATAAAAATGTATCAAAAGGCAAGGATAATAATATTAGAGAGAGAGAGAGAGAGAGAGAGAGAGAGAGAGAGAGAGAGAGAGAGAGATAACCCCATGTCCATTCCACAATCGTCCAGAGCTACCTGGTATCGAATGACTGAGCGTCCACCCTTATTGCATTTTAAGAAGCAATGAGTTCTCCTATTAAATAGTGAAAAAATCGACGAGCTCTAATCTATACTTTTCCTGCACGAACGCAGGAGCCATTGTCGTCGGCGAATTCGAAATCCTGTTCGAGCCACGAGCGTGAATGCATTTCACGATGCTTTCGCTAAATGCAATCGTAATTTTACCCTTCCATTCACTGGCAATATCGCGTATGAATGAATCTCTTGTGTTCTTTTTACAAACTATGCAAACGTGCTTTGAAGAATAAGTTTTACCGTGACGATCTGGATTAAGGCGGAAGGATTCATGATTTCCAAAGGTTCGCTTACAATCAATTTGCGTCGGATTGGTTTTGACTTCCATTTCGTGAAGGATAGTGAGTTTATCAGGTTGATCAATGTCAAGAGGAAATCGGTAATAGAGTCATGATGAGAAAAAGTAAAAGCTCCTCCCTGAAAGAGAAGAGGATGACCATTATTGTCTGCTCTCGAAATGCAGTTTTTTTTTTTTTTTTTTTTTTTTTTTTTTCGGGCGTGGCAGGTCACGAGGATCTACCATTGCTGCTTTTGAGCCTAATTTGGGCAAAACTATCCATCTCTCTAACAGAGGTCATTATGATGTTTTTACTGAGGAGCAATTAGGTTACCATATTTAGTGCAGAATTTTCGTCGTTAAAGGATGTTTATTTGTACATGTATACATAAATATTGCGGTATTTTTAAGTATTCTTGGTCATTTTAAAAACTTGAAAGTAAAAGGGTCATGAGAATTAGCAGAAGTATTGATATAAAATTAAAAGGTCACATTTTAAACGAATAACGGAAAAGATGCATCTCAAAATATGACGCCTGTAATTAATCAGTTCTTCATATAATTAAAAAAAAGGAATTATATTAAACTCGAAGCTCAAATGTTTAGACGAATAACGGAAAAGACCTATCTCAAAATATCACGCCTGTATTTAACCAGTTCTTCATATAATACAAAAAAATAATGAATCAACTAAGATATTTCATCTGGTCAACGATTTCTCTCACTCCTCACTCCTCACTGATCCCTGAGGCAAAGCGATGTATAGTTCACAGAGTTCCTTTCGTCGCTGTGTCTGTTCAGATCAATACGTCTTGAGAGCAAATCTTGCGAGATATGTTTACCGCAACTCTTTGTTGGCCACGCGAAGGAAAATGTATGTTATTTTGATAGAAGAAATAAAAGAAAATGGATTTTTTAATGTTTCATTTCACTAGTGATAGAAGAAATAATAAAACTGCTTTTTAAAAATTTTTCTTTGGTTAGGTAAATGGCATGTTTGTACGATAATAAATAATTAAGAGGTGTGTGTGGATTTGCTAGTGGAAAAATGTTTTTTTTAAATGTTTACTTTGACTGGGTAAATAACGTGTTTGTACGTAAATACAATATAATAACTAAGAGATTTGCCACAATCCAGTTTTTCAAGAGAGAGAGAGAGAGAGAGAGACGAGAGGAGAGAGAG
>NC_087204.1:17419373-17421873 GCF_015104395.2 Macrobrachium nipponense | reverse complement strand
CGTCAAATGTCGTCCTATTGTGCAATGGATCGGTGTTTCAGTGCAACTTCTGAAGACTTAGGAAATAGTAAACAAACAATCTCTGTCATCTGCTTGACCATTAGGTTACTGACTGACGATGAACATGGTTAGACACCCCGCCCCCAACCACCCACTCCCCCAAAAAAGGAAAGGAATTTTAATTGTATCCATGAAGAATGATAATTATTAACTACACCACACAGTCCAATCAGTGGCTATGTTAGCAGCGAGAGCCGGAGATCATCTTGGAAATATGTTAGTGAACATAATCAGAAACTGACCGAGATTGCTAACTGCCTCAGCGGAGTGAAATATGAACGGATATGTTCTCCTGCCCCGTAGGGGAGTAACGCCGTCAGTGCACCTTATGCTGTACAATGTAGGCATTACTTAAGGGTCTCTGCAGCGTGCCTTCGGCCCCTAGCTGCAACCCTTTGATTCCTTTTACTGTACCTCCTTTCATATTCTAATTCTCCCATCTTACTTTTTCCAGGCTCTCCTAACAATTGATTCATAGTGCAACTTCTTTGAGGTTTTCCTCCTGGTACACCTTACAAACCTTTTACTGTCAGTTTCCGTTTCAGCACTGAATGACCTCATACGTCCCAGTGCTTGGCCTTTGGCCTCAATTCTATATTCAGTTCGATATGTGATGCTGATATATCGACGTAATTTTCTACTGAAGTTTCCCTCTTGTTCATTGTGGACCTATAACAAAGATTAATTCCATATCGATCAAACGCGATATGAATCAAGATAAAAATATTAAATTAAATATTAAACATTAATTAAAAGCTAACATTAAATACGAACTAATAAAAAAAAAAACTTTCATTCAGGATTTGGGATCCAATTAACACCAAATGACAGTAGGAACCAAAGAGCCGCGCGGAAGGAAATACGGGTTTAAAATCATATCTTGGGTGTATCTGTCGAATAAGATTAAGTGAATATTTATTTTCCATCAAGGATTCCATTTACCTTTCCTGCCAGACTTGTAGGGATGACTCGCAAGTTTACTAATCCTGGTGTTCATTTGATTTCGTCAATCCTGGATTTCAGTTACCGTTTTAACGCGGTCTCTGCCAGACTTCTAATATACTGAAATTCACACAGAGCCGACGGCAGGAATCATATTTTCTGTAGGGCATGTTTTCTTTTCTGTCCTCTCCAATGTCCCTATGCTAGGACCAAAGTCCCCAACTTGATAATGATTCCCATTTACTCCTGATAACCATGGAAACCATGCGTCATCCGACCTCCAGCTTGCTCGGTGCGCGTGCTAAAATCTACGGTCAAATAGCGCGTTGTTTCACCAACGAAAATTGAAATAAATACGCTATATTTGATTAGAAATAACCTTTATGTACTTTTTAACATGCACGTTATTTATTTCTTTTTTACATTTTCACTCTAATAAATAAATGATAAATATCCTATCCTAAAATTCCTGTATCTTTAACTCATCGCGAAATACCCTTTTCAGACCTTTTTAGGCTTTCCTATCCCCTCCCCCCCAACAACAACAACAAAAACAAAGTAGTTTGCAGGCTTACTCCCCGAGTAAGCGAAAATATTCACAGCAGGAAACAGTGCATTACCCCTATTCAAACATTTTGGGAAAATATTCACTCCCCTACCCAAAATAATTGGGCCACTAAAGATACACTATGTTGTACTCTAGTGCGAGATTAGTTTCGGCCACTTTGTAAACAGGCCATATATTCGTGCAATAATGTAAAATTAATTGTTCACCAATTTTAATCCTTTTAGTATAAAGATTTCTTTATTCGCGGTTCCAAATTCGGTTCATTATAAGCAGTGTCAGTTAGTTATCTGGTACGTGATATTATGCAAAAGAAATTGCGCAGTATAAAAGTGTGCGAGCAAGAACAACCAAATATATAAAAAAGTATAAAACTGAAGACACGGGGCATTATTAGCGCAATTTAAGTAATTACCAACTTTTACTTCAAAGTTGACAGTGACAAGTACTTTAATTGGGGGTGATGAAGAGTAAAGTTACTACGGATTAATTTTTTTTATTTGCCTTTTTATGAGACGCGACAGAAAAAACAAAAAAAACAATAAAGATGAACCTTGATTAAGAGTAAATTGCTCTCTCTCTCTCTCTCTCTCTCTCTCTCTCTCTCTCTCTCTCTCTCTCTCTCCAAATACATTTTCTTTTTCATAAACTTTCTTTTTCATACACTTTCTGTTTCTTTTCATACATTTTATTTTCACAATTTTGTTTTTCATACATCTTTTTCATACATTTTCTTTTTCATACATATTTTCTTTTCATACATTTTCTTTTTCATGCATTTTCTTTTCATACATTTCATTTGTCATATACTTCCTTCTTCATACATTTTTTTCATACAGTTTATCTTTTCATACATTTTCTTTTTCATACATTCTTTCTTCATACATGTTCTTTTTCATACATTTCTCTTTCCATATACACACACACAAACTT
>NC_087204.1:17406873-17414373 GCF_015104395.2 Macrobrachium nipponense | reverse complement strand
TCATGACACTCCTACCCTAAAATTCCTGTATCTTTAACTCAACGCGAAACACCTTTTTTTGGACCTTTTCAGGCTCTTCCATAGAGCTTTCCCACCAACCCCGCACCCCAAAAACAATAAGAACAAAGCAGTTTGTAGGCTTACTTCCCGAGTAAGCGAAAACTGCATGGATTCCTGATACCAGGAGAGCTAAACCAGTACGAACTGAGAGTAAATTCACAACCAAATCGAATCATAAATAACAACGACTATCGAGGAAGTTAGACATTTGGAAACTTTAATCAGAGACTCTGAGAACTGAACAATTGCTCAATAGAAATCTAATTATTAACCAGGAATAATTAGGATATAAATCTCTGATGATTTTCTGGCTATGAAATTCGGCTTTGAAGCAAAAAATAAATAAATAAATAAGTAAAAAGTTTCATCAAGGAACTCGGAATCTTGTGAGATGGAACAGCACGTGTGTGATTTTATCACTGGGCCAGTCATTTAGGGAAAATGTTTCAATAGAAAGTAAGACAACAATGAAATCTCAGACTGAAATGATGTGGGTGAATAGATTAGGCTTTGGCCCAAGGGAGGATAGGATAGTCAAAAGTATTTGTCAGTCCTATAAAGTGATGTCATGGCAGGAGGATACGTGTCCTTATCTCCGTCGAAATGGAAAGGCTTGTCTTTGATGAAGATAAATTGTAGGGTAACAGAAGCGATTACACTGCCAGACCTTTAATATCAGAGTAAGAAGAATGTAGCTTTGGGAAGTAAGTATATACTGTTTCACACAAATGTTTGGGAAGGACACGAGAATGTTTTCTACGCGACAATGTTTTAGGCGTCGATCGAATTTTTTCTAATACTTTCAAACTGGAAAATCTCTCTCTCTCTCTCTCTCTCTCTCTCTCTCTCTCTCCCTCTACTCTCTCTCGCTCTCTCTCTCTCTCTCTCTCTCTCTCTCTCTCTCTCTCATCCAAGGCTGAGTAAACATCCATGGCCCGAGCAGCCTTCTTCCAAGATTAATTCTCATGAGGGCTGACTAATGACGTGGAGATTTTTCACCAATAAATGTTTGAGCCTTTCTCGGGGTGGATCCCCACCCCCCCCCCCCCCCAACCCCATACCCCTGACTCTCCTTGAGAAAATACACTTCTGAGCAATTAGCCGCTAATGAGTGACCCCGATCACTTTCATTTTGTCTCTAAGATTCGGTTAAATATTCTTTCCATCACAGGTTTCCAGAAAATCACAATTTTAGTATTTTCTGAAGATTAAGTTCTGTTATCATTTTTAGCCTAGGATGTACTTATTATTTATTATTCTTACTGAAATTATCATTGATAAATATGTTTCTCCTTGTATGTAAGGACTGCAGAAATCTGTAATTGTAAATTGACCACGTACTATTAATGTAAACATTAAATCTGTACTATTGATGTGAAAAATTAATATATTCATAAAGGATAAACTCACTCGCTGGGGAAATACTTATTCTCATTTTGGATGTAATCATTATGTTTCTCAGACCCAAATATCCATGGTATGTAAAAGATATTCGAAGACTAATGTCCAAAAATCCTGATTAAACTGCAACACGATCAACGCAACACAAGTTGCGAGTACCATAAGTCTCTCTCTCTCTATCTCCTCTCGTCTCTCTCTCTCTCTCTCTCTCTCTCTCACAGTAAATTTTTGGTCAGTAAAATCCTCATCTTTGTCACCTAGATCTCCTTTTTTCCAAGAGAAAAATATGCTATGTTAAAGGCTGCCAAGCTCTCTCTCTCTCTCTCTCTCTCTCTCTCTCTCTCTCTCTCTCTCTCTCTCACAGTAAACTTTAGGGCAGCTAAAAGCCTTTCATCTCATCTTCGTCACCTAGACCTTTTTTTCCGAGAGAAAAATATGCAGAATTGAAGGCTGCCAAGCTGTGAGTGACTGCAACGTTGCTTGTGAATCCTATAATAAATACGGATTCACGTTGGCAGTAGTCAGTCGTAAGCTATTGCTTCTCGAGATAACAGGGGATGCTGGCCGAGTCATATCTGGCCGTTGTGATGTTTATATAATGAACCAACGAATTGCTTTTGTTATGATACGATCTCTCGATGATTTTACATCCAAGGCGGAGGAGTTGCAAGACTTATCTTCCCCTGAATAATGAGTTTGTGCCATTACTTCTCTCTCTCTCTCTCTCTCTCTCTCTCTCTCTCTCTCTCTCTCAGAAGCACAGGAATACAACCACCACTCACATTAACATGCTAAAACACTCATCCAAAACCTCTGGTACTAAAGTGCTGATGGTGTGTGAGTGTTTGCTTTGTGTCAGTGGTTTCTGCTTTTCTCTTTGGGCGTATTAACCTTCCTTCTCTCATGCCGAGGACTTGCCTAAAATCATAAGTAAAAGGAAGTAAAAGGAAACTAAATCCTCTCGCCCAAGGACCAAACGCTGTGAAATCATGAAGTATCGTTAAAACTTATGAGGTCATTGAAGTTGATGGCCTGGAATCCTGCAACCTGCGAACAGCAAAGAAGAGGCAAATAAAACAAAATCATTATGTTTTCATCGATCGGTCTTACGAGAAGACGGTTACTTTTAGACGGACCAGTGGATCTATGTGCATTTTTTTTTGTTTCTGTACATATGAATCTTCCAGTGGTTTCAAAATGAATATTATACACCGAATCCAGTTATTAATTAATGACAGTTCCACTGACATTAATTAAGTGGATATGGAGTTACTGTTTAATTGTGACAAATGTGTTTTAGTTCATCAAGTCATTGTATCTATCTAGAGTAAATTTATTTATTTATATAATAATCTTGAAATAACACAAACAAACACACCCCTCCCCGCCCGCCATCACACACACACACACATACACACACAGAGAGACAGAGAGAGAGAGAGAGAGAGAGAGAGAGAGAGAGTGGGGACAGGGGTGGGTTTTGCCTATGTAGGACCATAAACAGAATTGGACGGAGCAATTAGGAGCATTGTCCAGGATACCGAGAGGAGCATCAAGGTTCGTTGTCCTCATGAAAATCTTCATTTATGATACACACAAATCAAGGTATATAGAATAAGGGAGAGAGGGTACAGTCACTTTGGTCGCGGGGTAGTTGTGGGCATTTCCGTGCAGGCCTGGAGGCCAGGGTGGGAGCGGTCAAGGCAGGTACTACCTTGGCGGAAAACTTAAGTACTCGGGTCGAAGAGATTAGGCCTGTAAGATTGTCCTTTTCACTCTGTTATATTGTAGTTTTGGTGTTTCTTTTGAATTCATATAGGTCACGTATACACATACAAAAATCGTTGGGATTGATAATGTTTGGCTCTCTAATATATAATAGAAACCTTAAATTAATATGCTTGACAGGACTTAAAAAAATATTCAATTAGCATTTGACCTGGCATTTATTTACAAAGGCTTATGTATAATTTTACAATACATTATTTAATAAACTAACAGATCGACATAGATAACACATAACAGTTATCTGGCTTCATAATGGAAATGAAAAATACTTAGTAAAAGTGAAAAAACAAAAAAAAAAAAAAAAAAAAAAAAAAAAAAAAAAAAAATTTTAAAAATTTTTAAAATTTTCATGGCATTATTTAGTTAATTTATGCATCTTTTTCTTTTTTGCCTACTTGATAAAATTTGGGCATTCAGAGCTCTCATCCATAAAATAACATCCGACATCTGACAAAAAACAATATTACTTTAAAAGGCAAGGATAAACAATTTTCAATATGGCGTGCCAAGTTCGCATAATACTCCATTGCCTTGTCTCAGTGTATTTTCTCCATTGTATGTTTGAAACATTTTTTCCGTTACCTTTAATTTTTCAAATAACTCAGCACTTTGGTTCTGTTAATTTATCATCATGTCGCTCTACTGCACTAATCCAGGTACCTTTCACTATTATTTTAAGTTTACATCCTAAGAAACTGATAATCTGGAAATTTAGATGCCACATAACCTCCAACATATCGAAGGCCCTCTTCGTCTGCAACATTCTCTGAAGTTATTTCATGAAATTCATTTTCAAAGTTTTCTGAATCTTCTTCTGGGATCTTCTCATTTCAGTAGAGGCAAACACCATGCAGAAATCATATGCTCTCTTTCAAGATCGGTTTCATTTGAGTCATTATTTTCACAACTTTTCTCTTGACTGAACTTTCCTTCGACATATTGAAGAATCGCACTCCTTCATCGAGTTTACAATTTTTTTCCAGTTATAGAGTTTGTTTTGCCAAGTAAATATGACCTTATTCTGTGTTTGACTTCAACTGGCGTAGGATGATTTCATAAGTTGCACCCATTTGTCTAAGACAGCCAAAACATGTTTTTCCAGTCCATCTTGGTTAAGTCTGGGAGGTAATTGTGTATGATACATCATATTTATACATATGCAACCTTGGCAAGGATTTGCATGACACAATAAGTCCCTTTTGGAACTGATAGATCTTATTACTTTTGCAAACTCGTATTGTTTCAGCAGTACACTTCATATTGTCAAGGATTTTATTCTGTTCCGTCAGTTGCATCCATAAGTATTTATAGATTTTTTTCTGTCATAAGGTACCCTTGAATTGAACACAACAAACCAGGAGTCGGCAAGCTTTATAAAGTCCCTTGTACTTTCCCAGGACATGCTCGTCAAAAGTCCCTGACTTCCATAAAAATCTGTTGTTTCCGAAAGAAGCTGCACTGCTTTCCTCACATTCATACGTCTGAATTTCATTGCTGGGGCTCGCGATCCAAGAAGTTCCTGCTGCAGGTCTCTTTTATATGCATTTTCTTCAAAATGTTTACTGCATATCCGATGAGCAGTAGGGTTAAAGTAGTCCTTTCTATTACAACGATGAACCCATTTCCGTCTTGTTTCCTCATCACGAGGGAATCGGAAAAAGGTACCTCCTCTTTTTTTCTACTATTTGAATAAAAACCAAACACGGCGCAGTTGTTTGGCATTATATAAATAATAATTTAGATTATATAAAAAATCAAAACTATGGTTGTATTCGAAGAATGTAGAACTAAATCAATACAGAGATTACTGAAGTGACCTGTGATATACATTTGAATGAAACGGTAGCTGAGTGACTTCTCGCCCTGACCTGGCCTCCAGGTGATGCGGCTCTTGGGGGGATAAGCCGCAACCCCCCACAAATGACTCTACCTGACCATTCTATATACCTTGCACACAAATAAATTACAAAATTAGATACGAATATGTTTAAAAATATACATTCGAAAATTCATTACTTGTCAAAAACAAAAAAATAAAATATACTGCAGTTGCTTAGAAAATATTAACTTTTATAGAAATGTCTCATTATTTATTTTATTTTATGCATAATGCTGGTTAAAGTTAAATTAGATACGAATGTGTTTAAAGATATATATTCGAGAATGGATTACTTGTCCAAAAAAATATATATTATAGTATATATACTGAAATTGTTCAGAAAATATTAACCTCTATAGAAATGGCTCATTTTAATTTTATTTTTATTGAAGCTGGTTTGTTTAAACGTTGGCCTTTCTGATGCAGGTAACATCGTGCAGGAATCTAGGGTAGGATATTTATGATTTATTTATTAGGAGAATGAAAATGTAAAAAATATTTAATGTGCATGTTAACAGTACAGAAAAATTAATTTTAATAAAAAAATATAACGTTATTTATTTGAATTTTCGTTAGTAAAAACACGCTCTTATTTGACCATAGATTTTAGCGTGATTTGACGTACGCTAAAAAAGTTAGGTATATAACGATTACAACTTATACGTGAGGGGAAAATCGTGCATGCGTGCCGAGTAAGCTGAAGTTTCGGATCACGCCTTGTTGTATTAAAGTGGTTTAACCGTGTCCCTTTCTGATGCAGATAAAATCGAGCTATCCCGGAAATGAACGGAAGGAAATTAAAGCAACAAAGCGCAAATGATGTTAAATGAACGAATGAAAGGTTCTGCAGTCATTACCATAATGACTATATCAAGCTATCTGAGGAGATAATTGGTGTAATAGTCACATGTAATGATGAGTGCTATCACTTAAAGAAGGAACAAACGTAAGCGAAAGAGACAGGGAAGAAAAAAAAGAGAAGCCACTTAGAAGCGTTTATGCAGTTAACAAAAGACGAAAGGGGTGGGGAAATCGTGGGATAGACTAATTTGCATAATGATTATATCAGCTGTATACATTGCTGAAGTACTGCATTGCGATTTCCCCCATTGTTTTTTTTTTTGTTTTTTTGTATTAGTGTTTATAAATGCCCTCTAGTAGTATTATTTAGACATTTTGGTTCTGCTAATTTTTTACGTGAATATTTTAATAATTTGTGCTCAGACCCACCCCTTCGTGTTAGCGGATGGATTATTGTAGGTAGGGTGTTCGAAGCAATATTATACAAATACATACATTACATACATAACAACATACTACATCCCCCCTCCCCCCCCCCCACACCCCTACATACATACATACATATAATATATAATGTGTGTGTGAGACACACCTACTACACACGCACACACATATATTATACGTATATAACCAAATGATTTCCTTTATTTAAGGTAAATTACGACATAACCACTCTGCTGTGACCCACCACGAACGACTGGCAACCAGAAGAATATCTCACTTTTTGGGTCCATAGCTCTCTTTGCATTTGCTTGAAGTCGAGCAATATAGTCTCTCACCAATGAAGCTAGGGAGTGTTTGTAAAATTTCTCTGCGTGAATATCCAGTATCGTCAGATTCAGTGAAAACCTATCGGTTTTAATTAAAACAATAGTTTCCATAAGTAAATGAGACCGTTGCTTACGGTGAAGGAATAGTTTTAATAAAAAGCGCGAATCGTAGCGGGGACCAAACTTAGGGCAGTGGGATATTTGGAGGTTAAGTTACCGAAACAGATGTTCGACCGAATAAATATAGTGACTAATACGAGGTGGTGTCACTATGTTTGGCCAGCAAGAAGAATTAGGGAAAATAGTGCAGATGGTGTGAAGACAGAGCTCCCGACTTTCATTTTCACAATTTATTACCAATCTCAGTTCGAGTTGAAACTGCTCCGTGCCTGCTTATACATTCAAGAATGCTTTGTTGTACATACATTTCGCTAAGAGCGTAGGTATTCCTCTAATTCCCAGTCTTTCAGTATGTGGAATATCCATTTAATTACAAAAAACGCATTAGTTCTTTTGATGTAGGTAGCAGCTCTAAAATTGTCATGGTATAATGGTTTACTTGAATCTTTAACGAGATATCACGTGCATATCTGATCAAAAAGCATTAGTGCGTCATTGCAGTCACTTTGCAAAGTCCATTAACGTTTCAGATATAGATAATTTATATAAAATCTTTCATCCAATTTATAATACAGGAAACAGAATGGACGTAATTACCGTTAAGCGTAGAAACAAACAGTGTTTGAAAAAAAACGGTTAAATAGATGTGGTTTAAAAACAGAAAACAGTCATGAACACTTT
>NC_087204.1:17396381-17406373 GCF_015104395.2 Macrobrachium nipponense | reverse complement strand
AAAGTGTTCATGACTGTTTTCTGTTTTTAAACCACATCTATTTAACCGTTTTCAAACACTGTTTGTTTCTACGCTTAACGGTAATTACGTCCATTCTGTTTCCTGTATTATAAATTGGATGAAAGATTTTATATAAATTATCTATATCTGAAACGTTAATGGACTTTGCAAAGTGACTGCAATGACGCACTAATGCTTTTGATCAGATATGCACGTGATATCTCGTTAAAGATTCAAGTAAACCATTATACCATGACAATTTTAGAGCTGCTACCTACATCAAAAGAACTAATGCGTTTCTTTGTAATTAAATGGATATTCCACATAACTGAAAGACTGGGAATTAGAGGAATACCTACGCTCTTAGCGAAATGTATGTACAACAAAGCATTCTTGAATGTATAAGCAGGCACGGAGCAGTTTCAACTCGAACTGAGATTGGTAATAAATTGTGAAATGAAAGTCGGGAGCTATGTCTTCACACCATCTGCACTATTTTCCCTAATTCTTCTTGTTGGCCAAACAATAGTGACACCACCTCGTATTAGTCACTATATTTATTCGGTCGAACATCTGTTTCGGTAACTTAACCTCCAAATATCCCACTGCCCTAAGTTTGGTCCGCTACGATGCGCGCTTTTTATTAAAACTATTCCTTCACCGTAAGCAACGGTCTCATTTACTTATGGAAACTATTGTTTTAATTAAAACGATAGTTTTCACTGAATCTGACGATACTGATATTCACGCAGAGAAATTTTACAAACACTCCCTAGCTTCATTGGTGAGAGACTATATTGCTCGACTTCAAGCAAATGCAAAGAGAGCTATGGACCCAAAAAGTGAGATATTCTTCTGGTTGCCAGTCGTTCGTGATGGGTCACAGCAGAGTGGTATGTAGTAATTTACCTTAAAGGAAATCATTGGTTATATATACGTATATATATGTGTGTGCGTGTGTATGTAGGTGTGTCTCACACACACACATTATATATTATATGTATGTATGTATGTATGTATGTATGTATGTATGTATGTATGTATGTATGTATGTATAATATTGCTTCGAACACCCTACCTACAATAATCCATCCGCTAACACGAAGGGGTAATCTGAGCACAAATTATTAAAATATTCACGTAAAAAATTAGCAGAACCAAAATGTCTAAATAATACTACTAGAGGGCATTTATAACACTAATAAAAAAAACATAAGGGGGAATCGCAATGCAGTACTTCAGCAATGTATACAAGCTGATATAATCATTATGCAAATTAGTCTATCCCAGATTTACCCCTTTTCGTGTCTTTTGTTAACTGCATAAAACGCTTCTAAGTGGCTTCTCTTTTTTTTCTTCCCTGTCTCTTTCGCTTCTTTGTTCCTTAAGTGATCATCATCATTACATGTGACTATTACACCAATTATCTCCTCAGATAGCTTGATATAGTCATTATGGTAATGACTGCAGAACCTTTTCATTCGTTCATTTAACATCATTTGCGCTTTGTTGCTTTAATTTCCGTATTTCCTGGGATAGCTCGATTTTATCTGCATCAGAAAGGGACACGGTTAAACCAACTTTAATACAACAAGGCGTGATCCGAACTTCAGCTTACTCGGCACGCATGCACGATTTTCCCCTCACGTATAAGTTGTAATCGTTATATCCCTAACTTTTAGCGTACGTCAAAGCACGCTAAAATCTATGGTCAAATAGAGCGTTGTTTTACTAACGAAAATTCAAATAAATACGTTATATTTTATTAAAATTAATTTTTCTGTACTGTTTAACATGCACATTAAATATTTTTTACATTTTCATTCTAATAAATAAATCATAAATATCCTACCCTAGGATTCCTGCACAATGTTACCTGCATCAGAAAGGCCAACGTTTAAACAAACCAGCTTCAATAAAATAAATTAAAAATGAGCCATTTCTATAGAGGTTAATATTTTCTGAACAATTTCAGTATATATATATTTTTTGGACAAGTAATCCATTCTCGAATATATATCTTTAAACACATTCGTATCTAATTTAACAAACCAGCATTAATAAAATAAAATAATGAGACATTTCTATAAAAGTTAATATTTTCTAAGCAACTGCAGTATATTTTATTTTTTTGACAAGTAATGAATTTTCGAATGTATATTTTTAAACATATTCGTATCTAATTTTGTAATTTATTTGTGTGTATCATAAATGAAGAGTTTCATGAGGACAACGAACCTTGGATGCTCCTCTCGGTATCCTGGACAATGCTCCTAATTGCTCCGTCCAATTCTGTTGATGGTCCTACATAGGCAAACCCCTGTCCCCACTCTCTCTCTCTCTCTCTCTCTCTCTCTCTCTCTCTCTCTCTCTGTGTGTGTGTGTGTGTGTGTGTGTGTGTGTGTGTGTGTGTGTGTGTGCGGGGCGGGGAGGGGTGTGTTTGTTTGTGTTATTTCAAGATTATTATATAAATAAATAAATTTACTCTAGATAGATACAATGACTTATGACAACTAAAACACATTGTCACAATTAAACAGTAACTCCATATCCACTTAATTAATGTCAGTGGAACTGTCATTAATTAATAACTGGATTCGGTGTATAATATTCATTTTGAAACCACTGGAAGATTCATATGTACAGAAACAAAAAATGCACATAGATCCACTGGTCCGTCTAAAAGTAACCGTCTTCTCGTAAGACCGATCGATGAAAACATAATGATTTTGTTTTATTTGCCTCTTCTTTGCTGTTCGCAGGTTGCAGGATTCCAGGCCATCAACTTCAATGACCTCATAAGTTTTAACGATACTTCATGATTTCACAGCGTTTGGTCCTTGGGTGAGAGGATTTAGTTTCCTTTTACTTCCTTTTACTTATGATTTTAGGCAAGTCCTCGGCATGAGAGAAGGAAGGTTAATACGCCCAAAGAGAAAAGCAGAAACCACTGACACAAAGCAAACACTCACACACCATCAGCACTTTAGTACTAGAGGTTTTGGATGAGTGTTTTAGCATGTTAATGTGAGTGGTGGTTGTATTCCTGTGCTTCTGAGAGAGAGAGAGAGAGAGAGAGAGAGAGAGAGAGAGAGAGAGAAGAGAAGTAATGGCGCACAAACTCATTATTCAGGGGAAGATAAGTCTTGCAACTCCTCCGCCTTGGATGTAAAATCATCGAGAGATCGTATCATAACAAAAGCAATTCGTTGGTTCATTATATAAACATCACAACGGCCAGATATGACTCGGCCAGCATCCCCTGTTATCTCGAGAAGCAATAGCTTACGACTCACTACTGCCAACGTGAATCCGTATTTATTATAGGATTCACAAGCAACGTTGCAGTCACTCACAGCTTGGCAGCCTTTAATACTGCATATTTTTCTCTCGGAAAAAAGATCTACGTGACGAAGATGAGATGAAAGGCTTTTAGCTGACCTAAAGTTTACTGTGAGAGAGAGAGAGAGAGAGAGAGAGAGAGAGAGAGAGCTTGGCAGCCTTTAACATAGCATATTTTTCTCTTGGAAAAAAGGAGATCTAGGTGACAAAGATGAGGATTTTACTGACCAAAAATTTACTGTGAGAGAGAGAGAGAGAGAGAGAGAGAGAGAGAGAGAGAGCTTATGGTACTCGCACTTGTGTTGCGTTGATCGTGTTGCAGTTTAATCAGGATTTCTGGACATTAGTCTTCGAATATCTTTTACATACCATGGATATTTGGGTCTGAGAAACATAATGATTACATCCAAAATGAGAATTAAGTATTTCCCTAGCGAGTGAGTTTATCCTTTATGAATATATTAATTGTTCACATTAATAGTACAGATTTAATGCTTACATTAATAGTACGTGGTCAATTTACAATTACAGATTTCTGCAGTCCTTACATACAAGGAGAAAAATATTTATCAATGATAATTTCAGTAAGAATAATAAATAATAAGTACATCCTAGGCTAAAAATGATAACAAGAACTTAATCTTCAGAAAATACTAAAATTGTGATTTTCTGGAAACCTGTGATGGAAAGAATATTTAACCGAATCTTAGAGACAAAATGAAGTGATCGGGGTCACTCATTAGCGGCTAATTGCTCAGAAGTGTATTTTTCTCAAAGGAGAGTCAGGGGTATGGGGTTGAGGGGGGGGGGGATCCGGGGGGGGACCACCCCGAGAAAAGGCTCAAACATTTATTGTGAAAAATCTCCACGTCATTAGTCAGCCCTCATGAGAATTAATCTTGGAAGAAGGCTGCTCGGGCCATGGATGTTTACTCAGCCGTCGTGAATCCGCACTTTGGATGAGAGAGAGAGAGAGAGAGAGAGAGAGAGAGAGAGAGAGAGAGAGAGAGAGAGAGAGAGAGAGAGAGAGAGAGATTTTCCAGTTTGAAAGTATTAGAAAAATTCGATCGACGCCTAAAACATTGTCGCGTAGAAAACATTCTCGTGTCCTTCCCAAACATTTGTGTGAAACAGTATATACTTACTTCCCAAAGCTACATTCTTCTTACTCTGATATTAAAGGTCTGGCAGTGTAATCGCTTCTGTTACCCTACAATTTATCTTCATCAAAGACAAGCTTTTCCATTTCGACGGAGATAAGGACACGTATCCTCCTGCCATGACATCACTTTATAGGACAGATAAATACTTTTGACCATCCTATCCTCCCTTGGGCCAAAGCCTAATCTATTCACCCACATCATTTCAGTCTGAGATTTCATTGTTGTCTTACTTTCTATTAAAACATTTTCCCTAACTGACTGGCCCAGTGATAAAAACACACGTGTGCTGTTCCATCTCACAAGATTCCGAGTTCCTTGATGAAACTTTTTACTTATTTATTTATTTATTTTTTGTTTCAAAGCCGAACATCATAGCCAGAAAATCATCAGAGATTTATATTCCAGTTATTCCTGGTTAATAATTAGATTTCTATTGTGCAATTGTTCCGTTCTCAGGGTCTCTGATTAAAGTTTCCAAATGTCTAACTTTCCTCCCTAGTCGTTGGCATCTATGACTCGATTTGGTTGTGAATTTACTCTCAGTTCGTACTGGTTTAGCTCTCCTGATATCAGTAATCCATATAGTTTTCGCTTACTCGCGGAGTAAGCCTACAAACTGCTTTGTTGTTATTCTTTTTTGGGTGCGGGGTTGGTGGGAAAGCTCTATGGAAGAGCCTGAAAAGGTCCAAAAAAGGTGTTTCGCGTTGAGTTAAAGATACAGGAATTTTTGCGTAGGAGTGT
The DNA here is from genome assembly GCF_015104395.2 of Macrobrachium nipponense. Taxonomy (NCBI): domain Eukaryota; kingdom Metazoa; phylum Arthropoda; class Malacostraca; order Decapoda; family Palaemonidae; genus Macrobrachium; species Macrobrachium nipponense. Next base: position 17,401,127 of record NC_087204.1, on the reverse strand, counting down.
CATGATTTATTTATTAGTATGAATATGTTGAAAATAAATAATGTGCATGGTAAACAGCCCAAAACAATTATTTCTAATAAAATATAACATTTATTTTAATTTTCGTTGCTGAAACAGCGCGCTATTTGACCGTAGATTCTAGCACGGGCCCCGTTCTATCAAAGGGAATTCAAATCAAAATGGGCTACCAGTTCGTATGGAGACTTATGGTAAGATCAACATCAATGTCAACAAAAGACAACCTTATATGGAAGGCGTCACCAACTATATGTTCTCACCCTGGTCCATCCAGATCCATTCAATTGCTCTTAAGGGATCTACTTACACACGAACAAACATCAAAAGAGGTAAAAACTCAACCACCTTCCAACTTGAGACATGGGAGTACAAACAAAAAACGAGCCACAATTTTTGCCCCCTTCCCTTTTCTGTTTGGTTATTTCATTATTGCCATGCTGAACAGTCAGACTTCTCTCACTTGGAATATGATTATCATACGAAATCAACTACACGTTAAGTAGGGTAAATCCGGGATTATGTTTAATCTCGGAAAAGGAACTCAATGTCATCTTTTTTAAACAGCAGAGACCTGCCGTGGCCCTAAGAATAATTAGGTTAACTTGATTAAATCTCTCTGCTAAAAGAGTGTGGTATCTAATTTTATTTGGAGCCCTCACCGCGAGAGACGCAGACAACAGAGAGAGAGAGAGAGAGAGAGAGAGAGATGCCTGAATTACTTGAAATTACAGCTTCATACAATTTACCCTCTTAACTCGGTTAAAATAACAGACCATCATGATTCTAACCCTCTTTCTGTCTTTCTTTCTCATTCCCTAATGTAATATATTTCTGTTTGCTGTTTAATTGTTTTGTGGAGCGATTAAACTGGGACCTGGGCGGCTTAAAGTGAAAAATACTGAGAATTCTATCTCGGAGAACGTAACAGAGAGCTAGTGTAATAATATTGCAAGGCCTTGCAACATTACTACACACACACACACACACACATATATATATATATATATATATATATATATATATATATATATATATATATATATATACACTGTAGTAGAGTCACATCAGCCGTGCATTTGATGTCTAGGCCAGTCCCTTACGACGCTCCTGATTGGCTGTTGATAAGCCAATGACAGGGCTGGAAACTCTCAGTCTCTCTCGAGAGTTCACATAGGCAGGATGTATAGTCCATCTCTCCTGAGGTATACGTCTTTCAGGAGAGGTGGAACATACATCCTGCCTATGTTTTAGTCTTAAACCAGCGAAAACGTGGACAAATATAACGTTTGTTTTAAAAGTCATCTGTCAATCTATCTATCTCTGTGTGATTCTCCCAACCACCAAACGTATCTATGAATTGCCCTTCGTGATGGTAAGCCCTTTATCAACTTTTAAACGAAGCCTTCGACTTAGATCAAAGGGGATTGCAGGATTACAACTTCATACACGGGGATTTTTTCCCCCTTTATTGTTCTAATACACAGTGCATAGGTCGTTTTGAGAAAAAAAACTTGACAATATATTTTCAGTTTTTCGGTTTCTAAGTTAAAATGATAAAAGTGAGCTTTTATTCTTATTTCAAGTATAAAATGACGATTCTATATCCTTCTTATACTTACATGCATTTATACATACGCTTGCACTTCAAACACACACACACACACACACACACACACACACACACACATATATATATATATATATATATATATATATATATATATATATATATATATATATACACTAATTAGATGCTAGGAGCGTGGAAGAGGAAACAAGGTTTCTTGAATTTATTTGCAAGAGTATTTTAAACCTAATTTAAATCGAGGCTCTGTTAAATTATGCTTTTGAATTTTAACAGTAATCAATTAATTTCAGAAAGAAAAGTAATTTTCCCAGCGCTTCTTTTTTTTTTTTAATTACAAAAACTTTTTTATTGTAATTTTTCCATTGTACCGTCACTTCATAGACGATGAGCGGACTTAATTCAAGTTAGGAGATAACTGTTAAAAAAGGGTAAGCTTTATTCACAGTGATAACCTGAACTCTAAGTAGTTAAAAGCTCCAGACCTCAAAAGTTAAGCCATAAATAAAGTGCGGAATAAAGATGCCACGTGAGGAGCTTAAGGAAGAAGTTGAAGAAAAGCTTCTTTTTGCAGTCTGGTAAAAGCAAAGTCGCAGTTGTTGAAAGACTTAATCTCGAATGCAAACCAGAAGAATGACTGACAAGTTTCTCTCTTAAGAACCTTTAGGAAGTCTTTCCTAATTGATAATAAATTTCTCCGTTTCCCAATATCATTCTCAGGATTCTATTAATTCATCAGAACTCTCTCTCTCTCTCTCTCTCTCTCTCTCTCTCTCTCTCTCTCTCTCTCTCTCTCTCTCTCTCTCTCTCTCGTGTAACTGCAATTTGGAATCCTATACGAAAGTAACAAGCCATTAAAATCTATGGTCAAATGGTCAAATAGCGCATTGTTTCACCAACGAATATTTAAATAAATAAGCTATATTTTATTAGAAATAATTGTTCTGTACTGTTTAACATGAACATTACTCACTTTTTACATTTTCATTCTAATAAAAAAGTCATAAATATCCTATCCTAACATTTCTGTATCTTTAACTCAACGCAAAACACCTTTTTCAGACCTTTTTAGGCTTTTCCACAGGGCTTTCCTACAACGCCCCCCCCCCCCAACAGGAACAACAACAGCAAGAACAACAACACCAACAAAGTAGTTTGTAGGCTTACTCCCCGAGTAAGCGAAAACTGCAAGTGTGGAAGGAACGAATCAGTTTACAGTAGATATAGCAGTTCAGGTAATCACTTACTTCTGCAAGACATTCTTGCTCTCTATTTCATATTCACTTCAGAATGGAAATGGGATTTTGCTGTTTAATATCAAGAAATGTATCGTTGGCCGACGAATAAGAATAAAGAAAGAATGGAGGAGACCTTTTTGAAGACCTTCAGCTGTTTGTCTTAATGGGTAAGAAGAGTTAAGGCCATATTTGCCTTCTTGATTCCTGGGCTAATTGGAGGGAGAAAAGTAAGTGTTGAGATTATATATATATATATATATATATATATATATATATATATATATATATATATATATATATACATTACACAATCTACTTCTGTTCATTCCATACGTAGTAGCATTATTTTAGCGGTAAGATTTGAACTGATACAATTCCAAAATTAAGTTTGCAAAAAAATTCTACCTCCGTCAGATTTCCAGTCTCCCCGTACCCTCTTTTTCGGATATACTCCTCGCTAATATAAGTGCGTGTATGGATGTATTGATGTGTGTGTGTGTGTGTGTGTGTGTGTGTATCAAGTAAGACAGAAACAACTAGAGTCAGGCATGCGATGCTCCTGTTGAGTTTCCTTTCCTGACCTCATACTTTCAAATATATCTAAAATTAGTAGATATATTTGAAGGTGGCCACCCCCATGAGAGCAACCCACAACAAAAGCTCCCAGCGCCCGAAATTTAGGCTTAGCAACCAGTTCCTGCCATTTTTCTTTTTATTCCATTCTATTCTTGGTTGTTTATGCTCAAGTCTTTCGGCTGGTTCTCCTGGAGCGTGGAACTTACGCACCTTCAGAATTTAGCACGGACACCGCTGGAAGGCAAACACAATCTAGTACGCCATTGTTTATGTGTTTTGTGTTCATGCTTTGTGTATACAACGCCTTTAGATAACAACAAACTTGATCGCGTATAAAAAGGTATTAACGATGCGTAAAACACGGAATTCAATTGCTGAAGTGGTCTGTATTAGATAAAATATGAATAGCATAAACTCGCTTAAATAAAAGCTTTTAAAAAATTAGCATAACATCCGCGACTCATTTGAATTTCTGTTATTTAATAAAATAAAGTAAACGGAAAACATATAATAACCAACGACAATATTCTTTGCGCATAACCTTTATCAGCATTTAAAAATTCTCTTTTCAAAATGGCAGATAGAGTTTCGTCTCTGGTGATCCTGACACTTAAATTCCAGAGCCCGATGAGGTGGAATTGTCGTCATTTGGGAACCCCAAGACCCACCACCCGGGGAATTATGACACATAACTCTGGAGGTCGATCTAATATTGGGAATGACCCCATCCAGGAATGATTACGTGGCCGCTTATGACCGCCAGAGGTTTGGAGGGTCAGTGTCGTCTGTCTCTCTTTGTTTTGGGAATCGCAGTCTTCTGATATACCATGGAAGAAAACAGTCTGTTTAAGAAAAAGTTTGTGTGTGTGTATGAAAAGAGAAATGTAGGAAAAAGAAAATGTATGAAGAAAAAATGTATGAAAAAGAAAATGTATGACAAGAAAATGTAAGAAGAAAAAAATGTGTGGAAAAGAAAATATATGAACAGATAAAATGTATGAAAAAGAAAATATATGAACAGATAAAATGTATGAAAAAGAAAATGTATGAAAAGAAAATGTATGAAAAAGAAAGTATGTAGAAAAAGAAAAATTGTGAAAATAAAATGTATTGAAAAAGAGAACAGAAACAAAATGTATGAAAGAACGATGTTAAAAATGAAATAAAATAAAATGTATGAAAACCAGAAAATGTATTGAGAGAGAGAGAGAGATGGAGAGAGAGAGAGGAGAAGAGGAGGACGAGAGAGAGAGAGAGAGAGAGAGAGAGAGAGAGAGAGAGAGCAATTTACAAATTAAAATTGTAGTGCGTATGTTACTAGCTGCAAAA
>NC_087204.1:17341381-17391381 GCF_015104395.2 Macrobrachium nipponense | reverse complement strand
ACACCTTTTTCAGACCTCTTTAGGCTTTACTACCCACCGAACAAGAACAACAACTACAACAAAAAAGTAGTTTGCAGGCTTACTCCCCGAGTAAGCGAAAATATTCGCTGCAGGAAACAATGCATTACCCCTATTCGAGCAATTTTGGGAACAAAATTCACTCCCCTGCCCAAAATAATTGGGACACAGAAGATACGATATGTTGTACTCTAGTGCAAGATTAGTTTCGGCCACTTTGTAATTAGGTCATGCATCTTTCGGATATATTCGGGCAATAATTTAAATTAATTGTTCACCAATTTTAATCCTTTTAGTATAAAGATGTCTTTATTCGCTATTCCAAATTGGGTTCATTATAAGCAGTGTCAGTTAGTTATCTGGTACGTGATATTATCCAAAAGAAAAAAATTACGCAGTACAAAAGTATGCAAGCAAGAGCAACAAAGATATGTATAAAAAAGTATAAAACTGAAGACATGGGGCATTATTAGCGCAATTTAGGTAATTGCCAACTTTTACTTCAAAGTTGACAGTGACAAGTACTTTAATTGGGGTGATGTAGGGAATGTCACTACGGACTATTTTTTTTCTTTTTTGCTTTTTTATGAGACATCGCGAAAAAAAAAAACAATAAAAATGAACAGTGATGAAGAGCAACTTTGCAGCTAATAACATACGCACTACAATTTTAGTTCGTAAATTGCTCTCTCTCTCATGCATTTTTCTTTTCACAAATGCTCTCTCTCTCATGCATTTTTCTTTTCACAAAATTTCTTTTTCATACATTTTCACATATTTTCGTTTTGTACTTTTTATTTTTCATACATTTTCTTCTTATACATTTTCGTTTCATAAACTTTATTTTTCATACATTTTCTTTTCCTACATTTTATTTTCCTACATTTTGTTTTTCATACATTTTCCTTTCATACATTTTTCTTTTCATACATTTTTTTTCATAAATTTTCTTTTTCATATATTTTTCTTTCCTTACACACACACACACACACACACACACACACACACATATATTTTTTTCTTAAACGGACTGTTTCCTTCCATGCTATATCAGAAGACACTGCGATTCCCAAAACAGAGACAGACGACACTGACCCTCCAAACCTCTGGCGGTCATAAGCGGCCACGTAATCATTCCCAGGTGGGGTCATTCCCAATATTAGATCGACCTCGAGAGTTATGGGTCATAATTACGACAATTCCACCTTATCGGGCTTTGGAAGTTTAGCGTCAGGATCACCAGAGACGAAACTCTGTCTGCCATTTTGAAAAGAGAGGTTTTAAATGCCGATAAAGGTTATGCTCAAAGAATATTCTCGTTGGTTATTATATATGTTTTTCGTTTATTTTATTTTATTAAATAACAGAAAGTCAAATGAGTCGCAGATGTTATGCTAATTTTTTAAAAACTTTCATTTAAAAGAGTTTATGGTATTCACATTTTATCTAATACAGACTGAATTCCGTATTTTACGCATCGTTTATAGTTTTCAATAAGCGATCAAGTTTGTCGTTGTCTAAACGCGTTGTATACACAAAGCATGAACACAAACAAACAAACAATGGCGTCCTAGATTGTGTGTTTGCCTTCCAGCGGTGCCAATGCTAAATTCAGATGGTGCGTAAATTCCACGCTCCAGGAGAAACAGCCGAAAGACTTTAACGTAAACAACAAAGAATAGAATGGCAGTAACCGGTTGCTGAGCTTAAATTTTCGGGCGCTGGGAGCTTTTTATTATGGGTTGCTTTCATGGTGGTGGCAACTTTCAAATGTATCTAATGATTTTACAGTAATAATATCGGCCACTTCTTTCCGCAGTATGAGGTCAGGAAAGGAAACTCAACAGGGGTATCGTACGCCTGACTCTGTCTCGTTGTTTCTGTCTTACTTGATACACACACACACACACACACACATCCACTTATATTAGAAAGATGTTGATACTGGAAAAAGAGGGTACGGGGAGACAGGAAATCCGACGGAGGTAGAATTATTTTGCCAACTTAATTTTGGAATTGTATCAGTTCAAATCTTACTGCTAAAATAATGCTACTACGTATGTAATGAATAGAAGTAGATTGTGTAGTACACACGCACACACACACGTTCTCTCCAAACTTGCAGTTTTCGCTTACTCGGGGTTGTCATTGTTGTCCTTGTTGGGGGGATAGGAAAGCCTTATGGAGAAGCCTAAAAAGGTCCGAAAAAGTTGTTTCCCGTTGAGTTAAAGATACAGGAATTTCAGCATAGGATATTTATGATTCTTTTATTAGAATGAAAATGTAAAAAAGTGAGTAATGTTCATGTTAGACAGTACAGAACAATTATTTATAATAAAATATAACGTATTTATTTTAATTTTCGTTGACCATAGATTTTAACGCCTTGTTACGTTCATATAAGATTCCAAACTGCAGTTACACGACTGAAATGAGTAAATGAATTAGAGAGAGAGAGAGAGAGAGAGAGAGAGAGAGAGAGAGAGAGAGAGAGAGAGAGAGAGAGAGAGAGAGAGAGAGAGAGTCCTGACAAACTAATAGAATCATAAGAATGATATATGGACACGGAGAAGTTTAATACCAATTAGGGAAAACTTCCTAAAGGTTCTTAAGAAAGAAACTTTTCAATCATTCTTCTGGTTTGCATTGGAGATTAAGTCTTTCAACAACTGCAACTTTCCTTTTACCAGAGTGCACAAAGAAGCTTTTCTTCAACTACTTCTTCCTTAAGCTTCTCACGTGGCATCTTTTATTTTGCAGTTTATTTATGGCTTAACTTTTGGTGCCCGGAGCTTTTAACTACTTAGAGTTAAGGCTATCACTGTGGATAAAGCTTACTCTTCTTTAACAGTTATCTCCTAACTTGAATTAAGTCCGGTCAGCGTCTATTAAGTGACTCTACAAAGCAAATATGACAATTAAAAAAATTTAAAAATAAAAGTTTTTGCAATTTCCAGAAAAAAGAAGCTCTGGAAAATTGAATTTTCGTTCTAAAATCAGCTGATTCATAATAAAATTCAAAGGCATAATTTAACATGCTTCAGTTTAAACTAGGTTTAAAATACTCTCGCGAATAAATTCGGGAACCTTGTTTCCTCTTTCACGCTCCCTGCATCTAACTAGTGTATATATATATATATATATATATATATATATATATATATATATATATATATATATATATATATATATATATATATGCGTGTGTGTGTGTGTGTGTGTGTGTGTGTGTGTCTGAGTGCAAACGCATGTATAAATGCATGTAAGTATAAGAAGGATAGAGGATCGTCATTTTATACTTGAAAGAAGAATAAAAAGCTCACTTTTATTAATATTTTAACTTAGAAACAGAAACTAAAAAGATACTGTCAAAGTTTATTTTTTTTTTTAAACGATCCATGCACTGTGTATTAGAACGATGTATCCCTAGACTTTTTGATATATATTTCTCGATTCCGGAGAAAACAATTCACTTTGAGGTATATTGGCAACAATAAAGGCAAGAATAAAAAAAATCCCCGTTTATGAAGTTGCAATCCTGCAATCCCCTTTGATCTATGTCTAAGGCTTCCTGGAAAAGTTGATAAAGGGCTTACCATCACGAAGGGCAATTCACATATACGTTTGGTGGTTGAGAGAATCACACAGATATAGATAGATAGATAGATAGATAGATGGCTTTTAAAACAGACGTTATATTTTTTCACGTTTTCCCAGGTTTAGGATTAAAACTCTTTTGATATTTATAAGTCTGCAAGACCATCAGATTGATGGATGGCTGGAAATTGCTGCTTAATCTTAATTCATACTGGATTAGTACCGTCATTGACGTCTGTATTTGGCTATACGTGAAGATTTTGTACCTTCGAATCGTTTTCATGCAACATAATCATATGCAGTAATTTTCGACACCTTATAATACCTTACACAGGCATGGATGTGTCATACCATAGGTAGCTGACAGATTATGAGTGTGGCATGTATGTAGTACGATCAGAAATGCGTTGGGAACTAATCCTTGCCTTGTGGTACGCCGTCAATTCCGATTCAGCTGCGCCCAAGTGTTTCATGCAATGGTCTCTCTCTCTCTCTCTCTCTCTCTCTCTCTCTCTCTCTCTCTCCCAGTAATTCTTTTTTCGTAAGCCACTGTCTTTCTGACAGATAGTGTTGCCTAAGGCTTTTGCTCCCCCCACCTCCCCCCTCATCTCTCTCTCTCTCTCTCTCTCTCTCTCTCTCTCTCTCTCTCTCTCTCTCTCTCTCAAAAATCGTAGTGAATTTAAAAATATATGATAAGGGTCTTAATTGGTTACTGAGCTCATAGCATGTTCTACGAATATATAGTATTATATTATATATAATATATATATATATATATATAGATATATATATATATATATATATATATATATATATAGGGCGGGTAGTGCCTTGTATGATAAGGCGCCCTATGAAGTAATGTTAGACTAGCGATAAACTTACGCTAAGTCGGTTGGTATTGCACTTCCATCTTCAATGGAGTGTCTGGGGGTTTGTAGATCATTTACGAAGTCGGTATTATCTTGTTTGTTATTACGACGATGTGTTAAACTCATGGTGAGGAGGTTCTTGTAGAAAACACGAAATATAAAACTATATGTATTCTTCTGAAGTTTTACATGGTGAAGATCAGATATGATTGTACAAGTCTTCTAATAACGATAGCTTGATCGCTTCTGCCAATGATGATGGCTAATCCTATTCCTCTACATGATAAAGCTTAGGTAAAGAGGTACAGGTCTTCTAATGACGATAGCTAACTCTGTTCTCCCTGTCTACCATCTCTGTTACAAGTTATGAAGGAACAGACAGTAGTTCGAACATATGAACATACATACAAATGACATAGTTTCATACGAACACACATCAAATGAGACACGCTACAGATCACGTAGGCCGTTTGAATCATAGGTCGGGGTAGTTGTCTCAAGCAGGGAGCTTGGACTGTTTCAAAACAAATGAATGACCACAGATGACGGCATGTCAACTTAGCCTACATACTTATTGTATACGTCATCTTTAGCGTCTCTAGTCTGATCACATTCCTGCAAGCAATCTTTTATATATATGGACTAACATTCCATATTTTTATTATGTAAACACTTACATTAGCTCGGTCAGCTACCAAAACCAGCTACTGAATATTACTCAAACTTGACTTGCATTTGACTTATAGAGTGTGATACAGACACTATGTGAATATATATATATATATATATATATATATATATATTAGTAAAATAATTCATGGTGTACATGAATTGATTCAAGTAATAAAATATAAACAATGATATTGGTAAATAATAGTGATCACGGATATATAAGATACAGTTTTTCACTTCATCTCATTAGATACATATGCTACAGAAAAAATACTAATGTACTCTGATAATTGCATAGAATGAAGATTAACATGATAAAAATCATATTTTAACTGATAAAAAATTTCATATATGAATTGATAAAATTATTAATGTTTATGCTGATTGATTCGTTGATTTTTATGCAAAATGTTATATATCTGATACATTAATCAATATACTAACTCATATAACTGCAGATATTGGTAAGATAAAAGGTAACAGATTGATTATAGGCTACCTGATTTGTTTATACATATGTATATGGATTCATATAATTATGATTAATATATGTGCACTTTAAATAGATTCCTATTGCGTCACGCAAAGATATATTTAGATTCTGTTATTTATGATCATTTATAATATATAGATTCCTAGTGCGTACACGCAAAAAAATATATTTCGATTCTGTTATTTATGATCATTTATATATAGGATAACATGATACTTTATATATATAGGATACATGACCGAGGTTATACTACTTCACTTTTAACTAGCGTTTCGAACAACTTTTCGTCCATTACACAGTTCCAGACAACCACCTATGGCCCAATGAAACGGCCTATTTTCACAGGGTTAAAACAACAGGGGAAAAATTTGCCTGGGCGGGTCCAACGTTCTATTTTTTTGCGCTCATACTTATTCTCTGCATCCTAAGCTACACGATTACGTTCGCGATGAATAAAAAAAACATCCCCAGCACGAGTCCTTCGCCAGCAAAGTAGAGTTGAATATCCTTCGGGTCGTAATTGTCGGAAGTATGTCCCATTCGTAGTCGATTCCGACAGCCGCCGGAGCATTCCGCATTAAAACGAGATTAACGACGAGATACGGTGTCGGTCGAAGAAGTCCATGAAATTCCTTTCACATTGTAGGCGGTTGTTACTTGACTGTAGTCGTCCGCTGCGACGAACGATTTCTTGAAGTTTCGATGTGAAATTCTCGTACTGCAGGATACTGTAACCAGGTTCCATTAATCAGCCTGCAAGTGAAATTATACTTGTCACAAGGGCAAAGTAAATTCAGACGACATCCAAATACAGGGGAGGGAAGAGAGCCATTTAGACCAGACTTAACCCACATGAATTCGCCGATATTTTGGAATTCAAAAGAGTCCGCTGTACAAACTTTTTTATCCATGGCATTAACAATGAGTGAACCTATCCAGGTCTATGATGACTGTAAAAATATCCATAATTATAACAAATAAACAGATATCAATACAAATCCCAAAGAAAATTCGATATTACTGGTAGTAAGTTACTAGACAAAGAAGTGGAAAACGGAGCTAATTGTAAGATTGCCAGGCAACATAAGAGTCAAAGAGAAGATTAATCATGATTCTATGTGCCCTAACAAAAGTTTCATATTCAATTTTCTCGTGCGCATCCTCTGAGGTTTATTAATAGGTAGGAGATGCAACGAAAAAAACCCACTGTGTAACTAATTTCTAAATAAATTTTGGGTTTTTCAAGAAAAATGTGACATTTTCCCATGAATGTTTTACTTGAATTGTAATAGGCTAATGTTGCAAGTAAATATTTCACATATATATCTTGATACTTCTAAATGTCTATGAGGTTCAGAAAAAATTAATTCATTTTGATGTTATAGAAATTCTATTTCCTTATTTTGTTTATTAATTTTAAAATGATTGCAACTCCTTAGCTAAAGTTGCATTGCGCACTTCGATAGACACTTGTACCTAACGTCTGCCTTGCCCATGAGAAGTTCGGGCTAAGCATTCCTTTCTCCAGTCAATCTGTTTTGCAAGCAGAGACGACACACAGATGAAGCCTGTGTAAGCAGATTATTGAGGTTAAAAGGAACAAATGCTGATACGGCAATGATGACGTCGTCACTTGGCAGGAGATTGCTCTCAGCCAGCTAAGAGTTACGTTACTTGCTGTAACAAATACGACTTTAGGATAAATTTTTTTGTTTTTTAATACTCGACCCACATGAGAAGAATGTCTGAAAAAAAAAACAGTACCAAAATTGAACAATATATTAGTTTCAGGTTGGAAAACTGCATGATTATGTTAAATTAAATATTCCTTATTCAAACTATATGAAAAAGGTTTTCCATACAAATTCTATATATATTATTAGCCCTGTATAAGATTCATATAGGATTATTTCATAGATAACATTTTCACTTCTAGACTTCCTGACTTTAAAATCTCTTTTATTTTATTTTATTTATTTTTTTATTTATTTATTTATTTATTTAATTTTTTTTTTTCATTGACTACGAATATAAATCACCGGGACAGACAATATGTCAGTAGATTTTGGATATGTGTTTGAACTTTTAGCTTATTTTTCATTACTAAAGCGTTAAGTTAGAGTTCAAATCTTTACGCATATATATTTGGATATTTAATTATCTATGGTTACGTTTTGCTTATTGATTTTATCGTGATTCCTTTTTTATTATAATTTGTAACCCTTCCGACTTCTTACGGAGTGTATTATATTGACTCCACTTGTATCCATAATTATTTTATTTTTTTATATTTATTTATTTATATATTTTTTTTTATATATTTGATAAATTAATGGTTGGCTTGAATATGTGGAAAAGTGTTCTAGCGGCGTACCGTATAAGGCTACTTGCGGTATCATTTCTACAGATACGAGATATGAATGATAAAGGTATTTAAAACCGCGAGAACCGCTATAATCCAGTTCGGATCCAACATCACGAGTTGTAACTCGTAAGACATTGACACTTCCTATTTAATTAACAGTTATTCTACCAAACCGATTGACTCTGGGCGATAAAAATATATTATTTGGTTTTCTTAATGGAAAGGAATTCACACAACGTGTTAAGGAGATTATTATTGATTTACACCACCCGAGTCACAGATTATTATGTGTTGAATTCCATATTTACTGATTTAGCACTCATAAATATTCCTAACGCACTCAATTGCGGTGTTTGTTTTTAGTGCTATTAATTCTATATAACGTGTCAAGGAACTATTAACACTAAGAAGTGTTTATTCTCCCTCTGTCAGACTCGTAATTCTGTTAATAATTTCTACGTATAATCTTTCAAGGATTGATTTGGCACAGGATAGGCCCTTAACTGACAGGTGTCTTAGTGTGTCCCTTGTTTTCATGACACGTGTTACAATCAGTTATGTGCTTTTATATCTGTAAGCATTGTAGGCCAGTAAAACAGTGATTCGGCTTTCTGTGACATACTAGGGAACCACTGGATGACGGAATGCAACCAGTTTATGACGATTGGTATGAAAGAGATTATTACTAATACCTGGTCGTTAGTCATCTGCTGTGTTCTTCGGGTTTTCCTCGTCACAGACCTACATAGAACATTACATTTGATTACATTATTCTGATACACATACTATAAATATACTTTTGCTTTAGGGTTTTTGCTCGAAGTGTTTATTGTTTTTGCCTAGCCACTGACCCTGTTTCCGTTTCGAAGTGTTTATTGTTTGGTGTTTATTGTTGTTTTGCTTATCGCTGTTGACACTTGCTTTGTTCAGTTTGTAACAGTTCTGCGCTCCGACCCAGATATTCAATGCTCGCGATCTCTTGGGTTAAGGAATTTTCTTGTTTAGATACGGTTTTAACAATAGGCACGGATGTTTCTATATCTTTTAGTCCAATTAAGGGTTCTTTGCTGTATGGTGCGGGATTGCGGGATAATGCGTCAGCTATGATATTTGCTTTCCCAGGTAGATATCTTATCTTGGCTCCAATAACCTGAATGATCATTTGTCACCGAGTTCCTTTTGGACTGTGATTAAAGCCTTTGAAAAACTCGGTAAAGGACTCATGTTCAGTAAGGACTTTATCAGGATAGCCATAGATTATGAACTTAAAATGTACTAGTGTTAAAGATACCTAGCCCTTCCTTGCTATTACTGCATATTTACTTTCAGAGGGCTTTAGTTTACGTGAATAAAAAGCTATAGGGAAGAACTGTTTATCATATTACTGAAGTAGTACCCCTCTTACCCCTTGGTCTGAGGCGTCTGTTGCAATAAAAAAAATTCCTTATTTAAATCAGGGATTTTAAGTTAGGTGAGCTGCATTATTCCGCTTTTAAGATATCGAACGCCTGTTGATGCTTTTTAGACCATAATAAATCTACGCTCTTCTTCGTAAGATCTGTTAAAGGAGCTGTCATGATTGAAGAGTTACATATTTGCATACGATTGTAATACCCACTACAGCGCAAAAGTGCTGTATCCCCCTTTTACGTTAATAAGTACCGGAAAGTTATGAATAGCCGACACCTTACCATGGACTACTTTTAAGACCTTGACTAGACACATAAAACCTAGATCAACATGTTCGGTTTTAAAAAACTCACATTTAGATATTTTACTCTGAGATTATTTGTCTTTGTCTCTGTAGCACTAGCTCTACTTTATGTGAATGTACTTCTAAGGTATTAGAAAAGATTACAAGATCAACCATATAAGCATGTAGGGTATCCCTTAAAAGTCTCCAAACACTATATTATAATTGGGGCGCAACGTAAGCCGGAGGCATACGTAAAAAATTGATAATGTCCCCTGAGTGTGCTGAAAACGGTATATGAGGTACAATCACTTAGGTAATGGTATCAGGTAAAAGCTTTTAAGTAAGTCCAAGCTGGTGAAAAATTTATTCTAACCTAACAGAGATAAGATGTCGTCGCTACATGGCACTGGAAACTATCGGGAGTCGTTTCCTTGTTTAAGCGACAGAAATCTACGCAGATACGCCAAGTCCGATCTTTTATGGCATGACGTTTGAGGGAAAAATTATATGGGCTTATGTGATTTCCTAATGACTCCTATTTCTAACATTTTTCAACTTCGTCATTTATCTCTATTTTGAAATTCCATTGAAGAGTCTATACGAAGGTACGTATATAGCTTTATGTTTGTCCTTAGACCGTATTTTGTGTTAAATTACATCCGTTTTTTTTTTTTTTTTTTTTTTTTTTTTTTTTTCCTCCGAAATCACTCGCTAGTGGAGAAACTTCCTGGTATTCAGATAAAAGATAAAAAAAAATTCTGCTGAATCACCTCTGCTTGAATGCCTTTACGGATATTACTTTAGATAGATTATCAGAGAGATTCATCCACGACTGGTTGGGCGTGATAAAAATTAGCAACAATAAAAAATGCGATATTTATAACTTCCGTATCCACGATATGTATACTTTTAGGGCTTTGTTCGCGGAAATCGTTATATTTCAGAGTGTCGGGAAGGATTAAAATTTCATTTCCCAGCAAAAGTCTTTTTACACGCACTAAGACATTCGAGGGTGCATGCTTCTCGAAATTTTGCGTGCAAAGTGCGACTGCGGTTGTGGGAGAATTCTGTTGGGTCATTTGAACAATGTTACGATTTATGAGACAAATGTATAGTTCCTTTATATAAGTTATTATTTGATTAACTGTCTCATTTTTGTTCAAACGGATTTTAATATGTTTGAAGGTTTATAGGATTTCCCTTTGATAAACACGCCTTATTTTGCAGGATGTAAGATAATATTTTGTATACCCCTAGATGAATCTTACAATTACGCTAGATACAGATCAATGTTTTTTATAACTATAGAGGTATCTGTAAGCGCTCGCTTTATCCGGACTTCTCATTAGGGAAGTTCGAACAACAGACAGTGAGTCCGTAAATACAGGATATTACGTTTACTAAAGAAATAAAACAAGATATTCTAATTTTTACGGCGCGTACAGTTGGGCTTTATCCACCACTACTTATAATAAACTTACGTATTAAAAACAAAACGAAAACCTGCTCTGATTACTTTATACGGTCGTGTGTTTTATAGGAAAAATCCTTTTTAATTCAAAAAGATATCGGTGTATGAACCAAGACATCGCTTTTCCCCACTCTGCTAGAGTCGCTTATTGTATGGAATTTGCTATGCTTTGAACACTTCGGCAGTTTTGACTGACCTTGACCGCTTGACTAGGTGACACAGTCACCGAGTTTGCTTGTTTGATTCTGAACGGCTACTGTTTCTATTTTTTTTTTTTTTGTAATAATTAAGATCCTTCTCTTTATTACCATCGGCAACATATTGTGTGTTTTTAGCATTATGTTGCTGGTTACGTATAAAGCAATGAATGACGAACTATTAGGAAACTGAGCGATTACTAATAAGACAAGTTATCACTACTGCATTCAATATTAACTGTTTGTACTTCATTCTTTGCTAAAATTTGAAATAGTGAGGGATCCTGGTCAGCGCATTTAGCCTGATGAAAGTTTTTTACAGACATGTTATTCCTTGCAATCCAGCCATATTTTTAAAGTTAAGTTGAGTCATTGAGGTTCGATATTTTATATAACCCAAAAAACTCAAGGCTAAAACTGCGATCGGGACTTTGCAAAGGAGCATTTATTGTCATGACCCGAAATAGTGTTACCTCTAATTTATCAAGATTTGTACGGGTGTTCCACTTGTTTTTGTGTGTTTTCTAATCACTACGGTGCTTAACGACCCTATCCATGCATCTGTATAAATACAGACGTCCACTGCGTAAACGCATATTCACTGTTTAATATGATTTGTTACGTAAGGGATTAATAATCACCCAAAATGATAAAATTAACATAGTATATGATTATGATATTTCAGTAGAACTTCTGGAAACAGACACTCAAAGATAAAAACTCGCAGTAGCAATATCTCAATGATGTAGATAATTTCTGTAAAAAAAAATAAGATTAAGAATGTCTCGTAACTTCAGCCACAGGAATAACGAAATTCGACCTGCAAAGGAAACACTCAAAGTTACTCCAAATGAATAAAAATTGTACTTAGCTTGCTTTTGTGGGAAGTCACGGTGTTCCGATAACGACACACGGCCTTGGTCCTCCTTCTCTATTTAGCGGACGACCTGGTTTGGCTTCAGTTTCCCCCGTGCGCGTTGTTTCGATGATTCGAGCCCTTGAAAGATCTGATGCTGCAGACGCGTTCGGTTTGTTTCTTGGAGTGCCGGAAACGCTCACTAACGATGTTTTCTTGAACGATTCTAATGAGAGACGAAGCTTGCGTTGTCGTAGGAAAAAGGACACGTCGGTTTTGTTTCTTGAAGTTATTCACTAACCGATGATACTAAGTTGGTTGAAGAGTCTCTTGCTTTCGTCGTCGTTAAAGAGTTCTTGTTGTTTTCTGAAGTCGCTCACTAACGATGATACTATGTTGCTTGAAGAATCTGCTGCTTCCGTCGTCGTTGACTTCTTATGATACATGATTATTATTCTGGTTTTTCTTCGTAGGACGTTGTAGAGTTCTTCTGGTACGCTGGCCACCAATATTAGGGCTTGTGCCTTGTATGATAAGGCGCCCTATGAGGTAATGTTAGACTAGCGATAAACTTACGCTAAGTCGGTTGGTATTGCACTTCCATCTTCAATGGAGTGTCTGGGGGTTTGTAGATCATTTACGAAGTCGGTATTATCTTGTTTGTTATTACGACGATGTGTTAAACTCATGGTGAGGAGGTTCTTGTAGAAAACACGAAATATAAAACTATATGTATTCTTCTGAAGTTTTACATGGTGAAGATCAGATATGATTGTACAAGTCTTCTAATAACGATAGCTTGATCGCTTCTGCCAATGATGATGGCTAATCCTATTCCTCTACATGATAAGCTTAGGTAAAGAGGTACAGGTCTTCTAATGACGATAGCTAACTCTGTTCTCCCTGTCTACCATCTCTGTTACAAGTTATGAAGGAACAGACAGTAGTTCGAACATATGAACATACATACAAATGACATAGTTTCATACGAACACACAATCAAATGAGACACGCTACAGATCACGTAGGCCGTTTGAATCATAGGTCGGGGTAGTTGTCTCAAGCAAGGGAGCTTGGACTGTTTCAAAAAACAAATGAAATGACCCACAGATGACGGCATGTCAACTTAGCCTACATACTTATTGTATACGTCCATCTTTAGCGTCTCTAGTCTGATCACATTCCTGCAAGCAATCTTTTATATATATGGACTTAACATTCCTCCATATTTTTATTATGTAAACACTTACATATATATATATATATATATATGTATATATATATATATATATATATATATATATATATATATATATATAGAGAGAGAGAGAGAGAGGGAGAGGAGAGAGAGAGAGAGAGAGAGAGAGAGAGAATGATCAAGTAAATAATAAAAGTGAGTAAGGGTAGTGGTGGTGGATGGCAACAATATAACTAAACACGGCCGTAGGATTGGCAGGTGTTGATGCGCAAAAAAAAAAAAAAAAAAAAAAAAAAAACATAAATGAACTAAAACAGACGAAAGAGTAGAAAATCAAGATAGATTTGTTTATATGAATAACGGTAAAACAATCCCTACTATATCTATCTACACTTACTCTGAGATGTCGAAAGTGTTGACATTCTGAATAGTGATAAATATAAACTGTGGAGAACGAATCCTTATGTCCGCAATAACCTAGACACTAGAAAAGTGAAACTTCCTCTAAATATGATATAGTAGATTCACATCAGCCGTGCATTTGACGTCTAGGCCAGTCCCTTACGACGCTCCTGATTGGCTGTTGATAAGCCAATGACAGGGCTGGAAACTCTCAGTCTCTTTCGAGAGTTCACATAGGCAGGATGTATGTTCCATGCTCTCATGAAAGACGTATACCTCAGGAGAGATGGAACATACATCCAGCCTTTGTGAGCTCTCTCGAAAGACTTTCATCTCTCTCTCTCTCTCTCTCTCTCTCTCTCTCTTTCTTGTCTGCATCTCGCGTCGTGAGGGCTCCAAATAAAATTACATACCATACTCTTTAGCAGAGATTTAATCAGGTTAACCTAATTACTCTTAGGGCCAAAGCAGATCTCTGCTTTTAAAAAAAGATGAAATTGAGTTCCTTTTTCGAGATTAAACACAATCCCGGATTTCCTCTACTTAACGTTTAGTTAATTCCGTATGATAATCATATTCAAAGTGAGAGAAGTCTGGCTGTTCAGCATGACAGTGATGAAATAACCAAACAGAAAACGGAAGGGGGGCAAAAATTGTGGCTAGTTTTCTGTTTGTATCCCATGTCTCAAGTTGGAAGCTGGTTGAGTTTTTACCTCTTTTGGTATTTGTTCGTGTGTAAGTAGATCCCTTAAGATCAAGTGAATGGAACTGGATGGACGAGGGTGAGAACATACGGTTTGTGATGCCATCCAAATGAGGTTATCTTTTAGCGGACATTGATGTTGATCTTACCATAGGTCCCCATACGAACTGGTAGCCCATTTTTATTTGAATTGTCTTAGATAGAACAGGCCCGTGCTAGAATCTATGGCCAAATAGCGCGCTGTTTCACCAACGAAAATTAAAATAGATACGCTATATTTTATTAGAAATAATTTTTCTGTGCTGTTTAACATGCACATTATTTATTTTCAACATTTTCATTCTAATAAATAAATTATGAATATCCCATCCTAAAATTCCTGTATCTTTAACTCAAGGCGAAACACCTTTTTCGGACCTTTTTAGGCTCTTCCAAAGACTTTCCCTGTCTCCAAAGAAGGATAGTCAAAAATATTTGTCTGTTCATAAAGTGAAGTCATGGCAGTAGGATACGTGTCCTTATCTCTGTCTAAATGGAAAGGCTTGTTTTTGATGAAGATTAATTGTAGGGTAACAGAAGCGATTACACTGCCAGACATTTAATATCAGACTAAGAAGAATGTAGCTACTGTTTCACACAAATGTATGGGAAGGACACGAGAATGCTTCCTACGCGACAATATTTTAGGCTTGGATCGAATTTCTCTAATACTTCCAAACTGGAAAATATCTCTCTCTCTCTCTCTCTCTCTCTCTCTCTCTCTCTCTCTCTCTCTCTCTCTCATCCAAAGTGCGGATACACGACGTCTGAGTAAACATCCATGGCCGGAGCAGCCTTCTTCCAAGATTAATTCTCATGAGGGCTGACTGATGACGTGGAGATTTTTCACAATAAAAGTTTAAGCCTTTTCTCTGGGTGGATCCCCCCCCACCCCCCCCCCCCATAACCCCCACTCTCCTTTGAGAAAAATACACTTCTGAGCAATTAGCCGCTAATGAGTGACCCCGATCACTTCATTTCGTCTCTCAGATTCGGTTAAATATTCTTTCCATCGCAGGTTTCCAGAAAATCAAAATTTTTGTGTTTTCTGAAGATTAAGTTCTTTTTTATCATTTTTAGCCAAGGATGTACAATACTTATTGTTTATTATTCCTACTGAAATTATCATTGATAAATATGGTTCTCCTTGTATGTATCGACTACAGAAGTCTGTAATTGTAAATTGACCACGTGCTGTTAATGTAAACATTAAACCTGGACTATTGATGTGAATATTCAGAGTATTCATAAAGGATAACCTCACTCGCTAGTGAAATACTTAGTTCTCGTTTTCTATGTAATCATTATGTTTCTTAGACCCAAATATCAATGGTGTGTCAAAGGTATTTAAAGACTAATGTCCAAGTCCTGATTTACACTGCAACACGATCAACGCAATACGAGTGCGAGTACTGTAAGCTCTCTCTCTCTCTCTCTCTCTCTCTCTCTCTCTCTCTCTCTCTCTCTCTCAGTAAACTTTAGGTCAGCTAGAAGCCTTCATCTCCTCATCTTCGTCACATAGATCTTATTTTTCCTAGAGCAAAATATGCTATGTTAAAGGCTTCAAGGCTCTCTCTCTCTCTCTCTCTCTCTCTCTCTCTCTCACACACACACAAAGATACACATACGCTCGCTCCGAGGACCAGATTTAGAATATTCGGTCAAAAATAGGTTGATATCTTCTCTCTCTCTCTCTCTCTCTCTCTCTCTCTCTCTCTCTCTCTCTCTCTCTCAGAAGCGCAAAAATTCAAAAAAAAAAAAAAAAGCGATAACGATAATGATTCTTTCTCGAAAGGTAGACTTCATAACGGCCACTGTTTTATATATATATATATTATATATATATATATCAATATATATATATATATATATATAAATATTATATATATATATAATATAATCACAGTAGATGCACGTGACTCATAAATAAGCGAATACCACGGGAAATGATAGACAGGAGTCCAAGCGCTTTCGTCTTTATTCAGACATCGTCAAGGAGCTACTAAAGTACAATCGGAGAGGAAGGCCTCAGGTACAAACAAGATCAGGAATACCAGATGGTTAATTATCAAAAGGGTAAAAAAATTAAAAGGGATAATCCAGATTATCGGATATCACATGGTCACAAACTTAAACAGATTCTGACCCTAACCGAAATTACAAAGTATCTTTACAGTCCAAAACATGTAAAAACTGAATATATTAATTTTGTTGCTTATATTTATCTACAACTTTTTTCATTATGAAAGCATCAAGTTTAAATAAAACCAACAGACTTAAAAATTTAGAACATTTCTATTATTTGACTTGATAAAACAAGATTCAATGATATTCCTTTTAACTGTGTCATTAAATGGGACTAAGGCTCTTGCTTGACTCAGTTAATAGGATGGTCTAAATCTTCTCATAGTACAAATAATGCATTGCGATATTTGCCCAGTTTTTCTCACAGAATATTGATGTGCTTAAGACGCTGTGAAAGAGATTTGCCAGTCTGTCCGTAATAGATTTTATCACACTTTTTGCAAGGAATTTCATATATGCAGCCTGGAAGATCTTTAGGAGAATTTTTGATTACTAAACTCTTGACATTAATATTACTGAAAACAACATTTATGTTAAAAAGCTTTAAAATTCTAGGAATATCTAAAAACCTTTCATCATAAGGTAATTTTTTAGAATGTTATGCTTACTAAATTCAAGTTTGTCATTAGTTGAATAAAATGTTTTTCTAGCTCTTTTCCATGCCACATCTACAAAAGTCCTGGGTATTTAAGTTTCAATGCAATATCATAAATAGTTTTAATTTCAGCGTCAATAAACTGCGGGCTACAGACACGTAAAGCCCTTAGGAACATCCCAGAAAAAAACAGAGAATTTAACATTTTGATGGTGATTGGAGTAGTAATGAACAAAGGAGGCAATATTAGTTGATTTTCGAAAGACTGAAAAGGTGAAATTTCTATCATTTCTATGGACAGTTACATCAAGAAAATTCAAATTACAATTTCTTTCTTCCTCTACAGTAAATTTTATAGAAGGGACTAAATTATTGAGATTATTAAGGAATTCCTGGAGGTTTTCGTGAACTGGCCAATACAGAAGATATCATCCACGTATCTAAACCAAATAACTTTTTGGGGCAAAATTCTTGGTAAGAGTTTTGTCTCAAAAAAATCCATGTAAATATTGGTAAGGACATGAGATAAGGGATTTACCCATGGCCTTGCCAAACTTTTGTACAAAAAATTCCCCATTGAAACAAAATTTACTATCTTTGATACATAACCTTATGAGACTAATGAGATTTTCTACACTTAAGGGAATGTCATGACGCTCTAATTCCTCTTCCAAATATTCAAGTAAGTCATCTACAGGCACTTTTGTAAATAAAGAGACAACATCAAAACTACACATATTAAAATCATAATTCAAATTTAAACTATTCAATTTGTTTATAAAATCAAACATTGTTTTAACATTTCGTGTTAGAAATATTTCCTACCAAAGGAGTAAGAATTTTTACAACCCATTTAGAAATATACGAAACTGAGCCCACTGAACTAATGATTGGTCTGATAGGGTTATTGATTTTATGTGTCTTGACTAAACCTTAGTCCCATGTAATGACACAGTTAAAAGGAATATCATTGAATCTTGTTTTATCAAGTCAAATAATAGAAATGTTCTAAATTTAAGTCTTGGTTTATTTAAACTTGATGCTTTCATAATGAAAAAAGTTGTAGATAAATATAAGCAACAAAATTAATATATTCAGTTTTTACATGTTTTGGACTGTAAAGATACTTTGTAATTTCGGTTAGGGTCAGAATCTGTTTAAGTTTATGACCGTGTGATATCCGATAATCCTGGATTATCCCTTTTAATTTTTACCCTTTTGATAATTAACCATCTGGTATTCCTGATCTTGTTTGTACCTGAGGCCTTCCTCCTCCGATTGTACTTTAGTAGCTCCTTGACGATGTCTGAATAAAGACGAAAAAAAGCGCTTGGATTCCTGTCTATCATTTCCCGTGGTATTCGCTTTATTTATGAAGTCACGTGCATCTACTGTGATTTTTTAAGCATAATGGAAACCACACGCAACTTCTACGCCTTTTCTTTGAATTTTTCGAGCCTTGTTCTATTCGTGACATCCTTCTTGTAATGCTCTTATCATCGCTCACAAACTGAAACTCCGACTCAACTTTCTACGGAAGTGCATGAACGAGCAAGTGATGCCTAAGTCGATTTTACCAGTGAGAATTCTTCGCCTAGCAGAGCGACCTTTTCGACGAGTTCAACGCATCATACTTCAGAAAAACACATCGACATCACAAAAGTGGAAGTAGATGATGCGTTCCGTACACTTAGAAGCAGACGGTATAGCTTTAATCAGACGGTTCCTGTCGATTGGAAGAATCGGATGCTGGATTATTGCTATGGAAAATTGAGAAAGTGCTGCAACCGTCTTGAAAGGAAGCTCCAAGTCAAGCTGAAAAAATCTTATTGCTGAAAGCGACTGGACTAAGCATGCCAACGTGGACTTCATGATTAATTTTATCTGACCAAACCAGTGGATAGTGCTACGACAGCGGCTTTGGGATATGGGTTAAGCTTTGGTGTATTTAATGGTACCTGGACTGTGTCGACATCTCAAAATCCTTTTGTTATTTAGAAAATTGAATCAAAACCTATGCCCTGATGATATCAATATTTGTAAAGGTATTGTGTATGGTGCTATGAGTAAAACCTTCCCCCCTTCTCTCCCCCTAATGTCATCCCGTTGAGATTTCTCCAGGCTTTTAAGAAAATTAAAGAAGACGAAACAGTGAAGGTGACAAAAAGCAGATAAATCTAATGCAGTGGTAATTATGAATAAAAGTGACTATATAAGTAAAATAATGACATTGCTAAATGACACTGATACTTATTACGAAACTGAGGTCTGACCCTACACAGACAGTTAACTCCCATTTTAATAAACAAATTAATCCATTTTGAAGGGCTTGGACCATTTAATTAAACAGTTTACACCGCAATGCGCCCTCCCTACCTTACATTTATGGTTTAGTCAAGACACTAAAATCAATAACCCTATCAGACCAATCATTAGTTCAGTGGGCTCAGTTTCGTATAATTTATCTAAATGGCTTGTAAAATTCTTACTCCTTTGGTAGGAAATATTTCTAACACGAATGTTAAAAACAATGTGATTTTATAAACAAATTGAATAGTTTAAATTTGAATTATGATTTTAATATGGTTAGTTTTGATGTTGTCTCTTTATTTACAAAAGTGCCTGTAGATGACTTACTTGAATATTTGGAAGAGGAATTAGAGCGTCATGACATTCCCTTAAGTGTAGAAAATCTCATTAGTCTCATAAGGTTATGTATCAAAGATAGTAAATTTTGTTTGTTTCAATGGGGAATTTTTTTGTACAAAAGTTTGGCATGGCCATGGGTAATCCCTTATCTGCTGTCCTTACCAATATTTACATGGATTTTTTTGAGACAAAAACTCTTACCAAGAATGCCCCCCCAAAAAGTTTATTTGGTTTAGATACGTGGATGATATCTTCTGTAGGGTTTGGCCAGTTCACGAAAAACCTCCAGGAATTCCTTAATAATCTCAATAATTTAGTCCTTCTATAAAATTTACTGTAGAGGAAGAAAGAAATTGTAATTTGAATTTTCTTGATGTAACTGTCCATAGAAATGATAGAAATTTTCACCTTTTCAGTCTTTCGAAAATCAACTAATATTGCCTCCTTTGTTCATTACTACTCCAAATCACCATCAAAATGTTAAATTCTCTGTTTTTTCTGGGATGTTCCTAAGGGCTTTACGTGTCTGTAGCCCGCAGTTTATTGACGCTGAAAATAAATTAAAAACTATTTATGATATTGCATGAAACTTAAATACCCAAGGACTTTTGTAGATGTGGCATGGAAAAGAGCTAGAAAAACATTTTATTCAACTAATGACAAACTTGAATTTAGTAAGCATAACATTCTAAAATTAACCTTATGATGAAAGGTTTTAGATATTCCTAGAATTTTAAAGCTTTTTTTAACATAAATGTTGTTTTCAGTAATATTAATGTCAAGAGTTTAGTAATCAAAAATTCTCCTAAAGATCTTCCAGGCTGCATATATGAAATTCCTTGCAAAAAGTGTGATAAAATCTATTACGGACAGACTGGCAAATCTCTTTCACAGCGTCTTAAGCAACATCAATATTCTGTGAGAACTGGGGCAAATATCGAATGCATTATTTGTGCATATGAGAGATTTAGACCATCCTATTTAACTGGAGTCAAGCAAGAGCCTTAGTCCCAGTAATGACACAGTTAAAAGGAATATCATTGAATCTTGTTTTATCAAGTCAAAATAATAGAAATGTTCTAAATTTAAGACTTGGGGTTTATTTAAACTTGATGCTTTCATAATGAAAAAAGTTGTAGATAAAATATAAGCAACAAAATTAATATATTCAGTTTTTACATGTTTTGGACTGTAAAAGATACTTTGTAACTTTCGGTTATGGTCAGAATCTGTTTAAGTTTGTGACCGTGTGATATCGATAATCCTGGATTATCCCTTTTAATTTTTACCTTTTTGATAATTAACCATCTGGTATTCCTGACCTTGTTTGTACCTGAGGCCTTCCTCTCCGATTGTACTTTAGTAGCTCCTTGATTGATGTCTGAATAAAGACGAAAGCGCTTGGATTCCTGTCTATCATTTCCCGTGGTATTCGCTTATATATATATATATATATATATTATATATAATATATATATATATATCTATATATATATAAAAATATATTATATATATATATATGCAAATTTCAAGAAATTCATAACAAAAATCTGCTTTCCTTTTCATGGCATCAAAGAATGAACGGAAAAAATATCCAGTTGTGCATCTAACGATTGCAGGGAATATATATATATTATATATAATCATATAGTATATATAATATTATCTATATATATATATATATATATATATATATATATATATATTTTTATATATATATATATATATATATATATATTGTTGGTCTGTGTGGATTTTTGTTTCTGTATATACGTATGAATCTTCCAGTGGTTTCAAAATGAATATTATATACTGAATCCAGTTATTAATTAATGTCAGTTCCACCGACATTAATTAAGTGGACATGGAGTTACTATTTAATTATGACACCTTGTTTTAGTTGTTATACGTCATTATATACAATAATATTGAAATAACACAAACAAACGCGCCACTCCCAACACCACATACAGAAAGAGAGAGAGGAGAGAGTCGAGATGAGGGAGAGAGCGAGAGAGGGAGGAGAGGGGAGGGGGGGAGAGAGAGTGGGGACAAGGGTTTCCCTATGTAGGACCATCAACAGAATTGGACGGAGCAATTAGGAGCATTGTCCAGGATACCGAGACGAGCATCCAACGTTCGTTGTCCTCATGAAACTATTTATGATACACGTAAATAAATTACAAGTTAAAATTAGATACGAATGCGTTGAAAAATATATATACGAGAATGGATTACTTGTCCAAAAAAATATACTGCAATTACTTAGAAAATATTAACTTTTTTAGAAATGGCTCATTATTATTTTGTTTTATTAATGCTGGTTTGTTAAATTAGATACGAATGTGTTTAAAAATATATATTCGAGAATGCATTACTTGTCCAAAAAATATATATATACTGAAATTGTTCAGAAAATATTAACCTCTATAGAAATGGCTCATTATTATTTTATTTTATTGAAGCTGGTTTGTTTAAACGTTGTCCTCTCTGATGCAGATAACATCGTGCAGGAATTTGAGGATAGTATATTTATGATTTATTTATTAGAATGAAAATGTAAAAAATATATAATGTGTGTTAAACACTACAGAAAAATAATTTGTAATAATATTTAGCGTATTTATTTTAATTTTCGTTCGTGAAACAACGCTCTATTTGACTATATATTTTTAGCGTGTTTGGATTTTCGCTAAAAGTTAAAGATATACCGTTTATAACTTATGAATGAGGGGAATATCGTGCATGCGTGCCGAGTAAGCTGGAGTTCAGAACACGCCTTGTTTTATTTAAAGTTGTTTGTTCAACCGTTGCCCTCACTGATACAGATAAAATCGTGCTATCCCAGGAAATATGGAAATTAAAGCAACAAAGCCAAAATGATGTTAAATTAACAAATGAAAAGCTTCTGCAGTCATTACCATAATGATTATATCAAGCTATCTGAGGAGATAATTGGTGTAATAATCACGTATAATGATTATGATCGCTTCAAGAACAAAGAAGCGAAAGTGACAGGGAAAAAAAAGAGAGAAGCCACTTTGTAACGTTTTATGCAGCCAACAAAAGACACGAAAAGGGGTAAATCTGGGAGAGGCTAATTTGCATATGATTATATCAGCTTGCATACACTGCTGAAGTACTGCATTGCGATTTCCCCTTATGGTTTTTTTCTTATTAGGTTTATATATACCTCTAGTAGTATTCAGACATTTTAGTTCTGCCCATTTTTACGTGAATATTTTAATAATTTGTGTTCAGATTACCCCTTCGTGTTAGCGGATGGATTATTGTAGGTAGGGTGTTCGAAGCAATATTATACATACATACATGTAATATATGAGTGTAACGACAGAGTCGTTATTTTTCTTAAACGACCATTACGATGGTTGTTTTGTTTCCCTTGACCGCCAGTGGTTATTCTCCTGGTGACGAGGTAACTTTTGTCATGGTGTGAGTGACACCTGCAGACAGGTTTTGGATGGCGATCTGAGAGGTTCTGGGAAACCTCGGCTGAGAAGGAAACAGCACATGGCAGCATTGGAGCAGCTGGAGGTCACTTGTGATTTCAGCAGGTATCGCTTTACCTGTTGGCCGTGGTAGCAGTTGGATGGGAGATGCCTAAACCATAGTCGTCTGTGGAGCAGTTTAGTTCCAGATCAACAACAGATTGTTGTATTGACGTTTCTTCTCTGATCATCTGTGTGATGGCTGTGTTCCAGTTTGCAGTTGGTGACTGCTTCGATGTTTTCGCGGAGATCGTCTGTTGGTATCCATCCTTTTCGACAGCTGGGTCTGTCGTGTCGTCTCTACGGAGATTGTTATGCAGTTTGGTGTTATGTGTCCGTGCTGCATGATTGATTTTTTTACTGCTGGCTTATTAATGATATTATTGTATGGTTCTTTATGCTGCCTATTTGTGATGTTATTATTATTTATGCTCTTCGTGTTATTGCCTGTTAATAATAATTTGTGTCGAGCAAGTGTATGGCTCTATTAATGCTATTTTAATTTGTTGAGCATGTGTATGGCTCTATTAATGATTTTATTGTAATTTTCATTATTTCTTGTGTGGAGCGAGTTTAGTGCGATGGTCACTAATGTCTGATTTTGGTTGATTTATCATTTTTATATCTAACTTGTGTATTTTCGCTACCCAAAACCTGATCTCACTTGTACATAATGTAATAACATGTAAATAAATTATTATTAAGGTTATTTTTGTATTTTGTTCAATCCTTCCTCCTTGATTTGTTGGCTTGTTTTTCGTCAGTCATTTCCCCAGCCTAATTTCTTGTTTTTTTTTAATTGAAAAAACCGTGCTGGTCTCTAATAAAAGAGGGGGGGGGGGGGGGGACGGTTACAAAAAAAGAGTCGTGTCACATTATCAGGTTATTTTTGTATTTTGTTCAATCCTCCTCCTTGATTTGTCTTGTTTTTCGTCAGTCATTCCAGCCTAATTTCTTGTTTTTAATTTGAACCTGCTGGTCTCTAATAAAGAGACGGTTACAAAGAGTCATGTCACATTATCGTGTTTCATATACGTACATAGAGCTACAAATGTCCTTTAATATCTAAGTCGTTCTACCTCGGAATTAATGTTTTCATATATGTTAGCCGACTAATTTCTTAGCGACTAAAAAATTCCCCTTCGGTTAACATAAATAAAAATTAATTCCGAGCTAGAGCGAATTAAATATTAAAGGACATTTGTAGCTCGATGTACATATGTGTGTGATACTCGCACACATACAAACCCACGCACAAATACATTTGTATACGTATATATGACCAATAATTTGCTGTAAGGTTTATTGCTACATACCGCTCTGCTGTGACCCACCACGGACGACTGACAACCAGAAGAATATCTCACTTTTTGGGTCCATAGCTCCCTCTGCATTTGCTTGGAGTCGAGCAATATTGTCTCTCACCAATTAAGTTAGCGAGTGTTTGTAAAATTTCACTGCGTGAATATCAGTATCGTCAGATTCAGTGAAAACTATTGTTTTAATTAAAACTATAGTTTCCACGAGTGAATGAGACCCATTGTTTATGGTGATGGAATAGTTTTAATAAAAAGCGCGCATCGTAGTGGACCAAACTTAGGGCCGTTGGGTATTTGGAGGTTAGGTAACCGAAACTCTGTTCGACAGCGTAAATATAATGACTAGTGGGAGTTGGTGTCACCGTTATTTGGCCGACGAGAAGGATTAGGGAAAATAGTGCAGGTGGAGTGAAGACAAATATATTACCAATCAGTTCGAGTTAAAACTGCTCCGTGCCTGCTATATACATTCAAGAATTTGTTGTAAATACATTTCGCTAACAGTGCAGGTATTCTTCTAATTCCCAGTCTTTCAGTTATGTGGAATATCTAATTTAATTTCAATGAAACGCATTAGTCTATTGACGTAGGTAGCAGCTCTAACATTGTCATGGTACAATGGTTTACTTTAATCTTTAACGAGATATCACGTGCATAACTCATCAGCATTAATGCGTCATTGCAGTTGTTTTACAAAGTCCATTAATGTTTCAAATATAGATTATTTCTATAAAACTTTCATCCAATTGATGATACAGGAAACAGGATGGACGTAATTACCGTTAAGCGTACAAACAAACTGTTTGAAAACGGTTAGATAGATGTGGCTTAAACACAGAAAACAATGTTGGACACTTTAATTATATGTTTTGTAGTGGTGAATTTGTCAATACCAGTAAAAATATATCTGTCTGTCCGAAGAGAAAGGCAAAATTCGAATGTTGAACTTAGCTACTTGGTATCTTTGCTCAAGATAGACTTCCCAAGGGTACCTAGTTTGCTAGACCGATTATGTTTCTAGTTATTAAAGTAAGAGGTACCAAATTTTATTCATTACCTTTTATTATGTGGCTTAACTATGATTTTTTCGTGAATTGGAGGCCATTCTTTCGCAAGTAGTTATGACATTAGTATGACAAATCTAGTGGCTTGATGAATTGAACATATTTCTAAGTACAGGGTGTCCATAAAGTCCCAGTACCATTCTGGGCAATGAATACTTGTAATGGTACAGGGACTTTATGGACATCCCGTACTATCAAGTAGCCCATGTTGAGTTGGATGGCATAATATTGTTAAAATTAATTTAGGGATTTTATAATGTATACAATCATTACAAAAGAAAAAGGAACGTAGTTCTGGGGGAAAAAAATCAAATGAATCGTCAAGACTTCGTAAAAACGAGAAAGGGTGAAACTGGCCAGATGGTGCCGTCTTATTGCATTGTCCTTTTAACCATTTCTCGCGCCTCTAATGCGTGATTTCGAAACTGCTTTCCCACTTCGCAGTGTCGAAAGTCAGGCCTGAATTAGAGTTTTTGACCAGTCTATTGAAAACCTGGTTTGAAAAACGTACAAGTCGATGAATAACAGCGACTAGAATTGGCTCTAGGAATATAGACTTTGGGCCAAAGGCCAAGCGCTGGGACCTATGGGGTCAATCGGCCCTTAAAGGAAAAGATTACAAAGGTGTAACAGATAAACCTCAAAGCAGTTGCACTATGAAATCACCGTTAGCAGAGGGTGGACAGCAAGATGGACGAAAGATAATATGAAAGGAGGTACTGTAAAAGGAACGAAAGGGTTTGCAACTAGGGGCCGAAGGGACGCTGCAAAGAACCTTTAGTAATGCCTACAGTGATCCTCGTAAGGTGCGCTTACGTCATTACCTAAGGGGAGAATTGTTTCACGATTATTTGCCCCAACTCACGCACACTCACATCCTCACACGAACATTAGAGTTATTATTACTGTTTTTTTTTTTCTCTCACTAGGATCATTATTAAAAATACTTATATCAGTATTATTGCATATCGAATTAAGAGACGTGGTATCATTTGGGACGTAATAGTAAACCTCGCTGATGCTATCTTGTCCCTTTTTGGGATGATATTCTTGTAATTATTATATGGAATGCAGTTTGAAATAACTTAATCTAATTCAATTTTATTAATTATTTTTTTTGATGGCAGGTAAAACACCTTACATAACTCAGCAGAAATTCAAGGAAGAAGTTTTATTTTATTTATTTATTTATTTATTTATTTATTTATTTATTTATTTATTTATTTATTTTATTTTTTAGTTCATTAGTTCTTTATTTTTTTTTTTGCTCTATCACAGTCCTCCAATTCGACTGAGTGGTATTTATAGTGTGGGGTCTGGGTTGCATCCTGCCTCCTTAGGAGTCCATCACTTTTCTTACTATGTGTGCCGTTTTCTAGGATCACACTCTTCTGCATGAGTCCTGGAGCTATTCAGGCTCTAGTTTTTCTAGATTCCTTTTCAGGGATCTTGGGATCGTGCCTAGTGCTCCTATGATTATGGGTACGATTTCCACTGGCATATCCCATATCCTTCTTATTTCTATTTTCAGATCTTGATACTTTATCCATTTTTTCCTCTCTTTCTCTTCAAACTCTGGTGTCCCATGGTATTGCGACATCAATGAGTGATACTTTCGTTATTTGACTTTGTCAATCAACGTCACGTCTGGTCTGTTTGCACGTATCACCCTATCCGTCCTGATACCATAGTCCCAGAGGGATCTTGCCTGATCGTTTTGCTATCACTCTCTCAGGTTGGTGCTCGTACCACTTATTACTGCAAGGTAGCTGATGTTTCTTGCACAGGCTCCAGTGGAGGGCTTTTGCCACTGAATCATGCCTCTTTTTGTACTGGTTCTGTGCAAGTGCCGGGCATTCGCTTGCTATGTGGTTTATGGTTTAATTTTTCGTATTACACTTCCTACATATGGGAGAGATGTTATTTCCGTCAATCGTTCTTTGAACATATCTGGTTCTTAGGGCCTGATCTTGTGCCGCTGTTATCATTCCTTCAGTTTCCTTCTTTAGCTCTACCCTCTGTAGCCATTGCCAATTGTCATCGCTGGCTAGTTCTTTAGTCTGTCTCATGTATTGTTCGTGCATTGGTTTGTTGTGCCAGTCCCTCTGTCTGTCTGTCATTCTCCTGTCTCTATATTTTCTGGGTCTTCGTCTACTTTTATTAGTCCTTCTTCCCATGCACTCTTTAGCCACTCGTCTTCACTGGTTTTCAGATATTGCCCCAGTGCTCTGTTCTCGATGTTGACGCAGTCCTCTATACTTAGTAGTCCTCTCCCTCCTTCCTTTCGTGTTATGTATAGTCTGTCCGTATTTGCTCTTGGGTGTAGTGCTTTGTGTATTGTCATATGTTTCCTGGTTTTTTCTGATCTATGCTGCGGAGTTCTGCCTTCGTCCATTCCACTATTCCTGCGCTGTATCTGATTACTGGCACTGCCTGTGTGTGGTTTTATGGCTTTTATTATTATTATTATTATTATTATTATTATTATTATTATTATTATTATTATTTATTATTATTATTTTGTTGAAAGTAATGGCAGTTTTCTACGAATTAGTCTTATACAGGGTCTTTTCAATTCTTCTGATAATTCGTTTTTCTGACTGGGCTGATTTGTTGGGTAGAATTCCAATATACATATTTGTCACAATTAGGTTATTTGTCAAAAAATATCGTAATTATGTTTATAGATTCACAGTGTTTAATAAAAAAAACCCCACTTTGTATGTAACAATTTTGCTCATTGAAAATAATTTGTTTTCACAAGAAACAAATATTTCTGGTAATATTTCTGGCTGGCGATCGAACCATAAAAACTGTTTTGTTTGAATAATAACGCGAATGGAAGGAATTACCATTTCTCTTTGAAGATTATCGTTCCGCTATCAATAGACCGTTTTTTTTTTTTTTTTTTTTTTTTTTTTTTTGTTTTTTTTTTTTTTTGTCCCACAGACCGCTCAATTCCGCGCGATGTCGAATGAGTCTTATCACTGAATTTAAATTTTAAGTTCCGGGGAAATATATAGAATTTGATTCTTTTGTGCCCAAGTGTATATAAGTCTTCTTTCGGATAAGATAAGAATAAATGCGCATTGCAATGATAATTGCCAACTTGAAAATGATTTTATTCTCTTATTTTTATGGCCCAGAAGAAGGGGGATTTTTTAAGGCTGAATTGACAATAATTTCCAAAGTATATAATTAACATAAATTTTAATAACATTTCGCTACATGCACACACTTTACGTACACAATCTCATATAATATTTACATACATACATACATCACATACACACACACACACACACACACACACACACACACACACACACATATATATATATATATATATATATAATATAGATATATATATATATATATAGTCGAGGCACAACAATGCCTAAATAAAGGCGAAAGCGCTAGGTATGTAATTGACTTTTTGCTTATCATTTTTCTGTGGTATTCGCTTATATAATGAAACAATCACGTTAAATCTACTGTAATATTTTAAACATACATACATATATATTATTATATATATATATAGATATATAGTATATATATAGTGTGTGTGTCAGAATATATATGTATGATTATAGTAAAATTACTTTATATACAAAGATACGTCTTATTCATCATCTGAAATTCAGTCTTCTTCTTCTTCTTGTATTATACCCCAGTCCAACTTCCTACTTTATTATTCCTGCTGCTTCAGTCTGCTCAGATTTCCCATTTGGATTTATAATCCGTTTTGTCAGAGGCTTTGGTTATGGAATTCCAATCTAATTCGCTTCTGATGTATTGAGAATCATTGTGCGAGGGAGATGCTTGTCATCGTAACCTTTATGAGTCAATTTTTTCATTCGACGATGATTCTGATGAATTTTTCTTGTGCAGCTGAGCAGCTTGGATGAAATTATATATACTACGATTCACAATTTCTCATTCCTTTCTGCATAAAAACTGGACTCGAGTTAATGGCAAGGCGGGGGGGGGGGGGGGGCGTTAAGATCGTCAGTTTCTAGATATGCAGTTGCCATGGGAACCACTTCAGAGAGAGAGAGAGAGTGAGAGTGATTAACAAAGAATTGTCGAATGCACCCTAGGTTAATGTTTGAATGTTTGCAGGAGGGATGATTTATGATTTAATAAACACTCAATGAAAATGGCTATGCTATAAAGTTAAGGGCAATTTCACAGTTGGTTTCAGGTTCAAAATGTGAGGAAAATTTCCATTTTCATTGTCACTCTCCCCTGGCTATAAAGAATTAACTTATTATTTCCCGTGACTTCCAGTATGTCATGTGACGTTTTATAACCCGATTTTTACCATCGTTAGCAACTCTCTTCCTACAACTCCATTTCTCGTTGCCAATATCGTCCCTCTGCTATTGAAACAGAATCTCCTTCTTGGCAAGGCCCAAGAAAATCTGTGAGACGTAACGTTCAGAAGAGGGCCATTACTTTTACACCACCATTCGGAATAACCAGAGGCTCTAGGAATAATATAAATAGAGGAGTGAAAACGCCTTCTTAGGGGCGTGAGCAACAGTTACGGCTCTTTGGAGGCTAGCGCACCTCTTTCGAACTGAAGTGGAATTTGGTTGCCTCTCATGGGTCCTTATCTCCAACAGCAGCCAGATGGTTCAGATACACGATTCGCTCGAGGGTATGACGAAGGTGCTTTGTTTATTTCACGCAATTCATGTTTCATGGTCCATAGAGCGTTAGAATCGAGAGTTTTGTGGTATGAAAACAAAGATACGAGAAATACTTCTTGCCATATAAAACCTACGTAATGACGACCGTGTGAGAAATTAATAAATAGGATACAAAAATCACCATCATCGTGAACCAGGTCGATTGAGTGCTAATATGGCGCAAAATAGTTATGCCAGTGAAACTAGTGCATGGATAACCGGCTCAGATACAGCTACTAGTAAAGTAAATCTCATCTCTCTCTCTCTCTCTCTCTTCTCTCCTCTCTTCTCTCTCTCTCTCTCTCTCATAGTGGAGTTAAATGTTATGCCAGTGAATCTATGCCTAGATACCACTCAGATACATCTAGTTATTGAATTAAATCTTCTCTCTCTCTCTCTCTCTCTCTCTCTCTCTCTCTCTCTCTCTGAAAAACTCATATAGGAAGAATCATCATGTAAAATTCCACGGAAGAAAAACAGCATAAAATTCACGCCATGAAATTCTCAAGAACTAGAACAAAACTATTATTTTTTACTGCCTCAGAATCTCAACGTTGGAGTCGTGAAAGCGGACTGGGGTTTATTCCCTTAACAATAATGCCCTCAGCGATCAATGGCTGGAATATATATATTCGTGAGGCGGTGCCATTTTTAAGAGATGCAAATG
This sequence comes from Macrobrachium nipponense, assembly GCF_015104395.2. NCBI lineage: Eukaryota > Metazoa > Arthropoda > Malacostraca > Decapoda > Palaemonidae > Macrobrachium > Macrobrachium nipponense. The sequence goes on along the minus strand of NC_087204.1, from coordinate 17,360,220 downwards.
ACTACCTACCATCTTTAAGAATACCCGGTATGCAATTCCCTGTTGTCTGTTTGAAAATAACAGTTATATCCTAAAAATGATGTGAGGAGGTGGATTTCAAAATAAATGAGCTTGGGGGAAAAACAATGAAAATGACAAATAGTGAGTGTAATAGTGAGTGCACTCCTGGCGCAAATTGTCAATGGTTTTCAATGAACGCAACGCTTCAAGTGCCTCATAATTTAGAATGCATAAAGACTTTGCATAACAATACTGCGTCATTTGATACAACAACTGAATGGCACGGCTAATTATTTATAAATAAAACCGCAGAGTATAATCAAGCTTACCTCATCGAATATTTGCTTGTCTATTCGATAAACAGAGCCCCATATTGCAATCGTCTAATAGGAAAGGTGTTGATATTGATTCTTTCTCGAGAATGTTACGCCAACTCACCCAGCATTACTGTTCATGACGCAGACACTGTCTAAACTTCGTAATAATCGCTCTAACAACCCAAGAGACCACTTTAGAAAGGAATACGCGTTCTTGGTTGTCAGTAAATTATCCCCCCTTGCTCGATGACGTCACCCAAACGTTCTGAGAGGGTGCTCAGTCCCACAATTACATTAATTTTTAAACTTTGTGTTTCGCGTCGCTCATCATGAACTTTAGTGGCCATTTTGCGTGGTTTACGTGCGTCCGCGATGTGAGTGCTTCTTAAGTGAACTTAACGGTGGAAGCAGGACGTATCCCACGATGGTAGTCAGGTAAGTGATTGTAGTACGCTTTTGATATGCTTTTTTTTTTTTTTTTTTTTTTTTTTTTTTTTTAATTTCCCCACTCTACTTTCCTACCTATGAGTAAAGTTCCTTTTTGGACGAGTGTATTACGTGCTCGCCTACCGATTCGGTAGTCCCGAGTTCGATTCCTCCGTTCTGCCAAACGTGCATCAGAAGAATTTGTTCTTGTGATTAGAAATTGATTTCTCGATATATAATGTGGTTCGGAACCCACTATAAGCTGTAGGTCCCGTTGATAGGTAACCAATTGGTCCCTAGCCATGTAAAATTATCTAATACCCTCGGGCCAGCCCCTAGGAGAGCTGTTTAATCAGCTCAGCGGTCTGGTTAAACTAAGAGATACTTCAATATACCTATAAAGAAGTATAGTAATGGTCTCCAATTTCACGAAAGAATTGCACATCTTGGTAACTGGCCAAATGTCTTTTCAAGATCTCAGCTAATTACAATCTTGCAGTAAAATGTTAAGTATATCTTAGTTTAACCAGACCACTGATCCGATTAACAGCTCTCTTAGGGCTAGCCCGAAAGGTTCGACATTTTTACGTACGTGGCTAGGAACCAGTTGGTCACCTATCAACGGTGACCTACGGCTTATTGTGGTATCCGAACCACAATCTATCAACAAAAATAAATTCCTCTAATTCCCCGTTGGCTAAGACTTGAACTTCTAACCACCGGATTGGTAGCCGAGCGCGCAAACCACTCGTCCAACGAGAAACTACAATATTGCAGTAGATTGATGAGAAATGATAAGGGTATAGGTAATGATGAAAATGAGGGAACAGTTCCTTTTCCTTCCATCATCGTGTTTCTTTCTGCTCCTCCTCTTCTCCTTCTTCGTCTTCATGTGCTCGGTCAGAACTCCCAGGCCGAGGCGGAAGAAGTAATCCCGTCGGCATCTATGTAATAGAATTGTAAAGTAGTTGGGAACGAGGCCATTTCCTTTCGTGGTATTCGTCTGGTTTCGTCAAGTTCCACTTTTATTACTTTAGGAATGTTGTTTTATATTCCATAACCCGTTTGTCTCTTTGCCTTTCTTTTTTAAATCTTTTTGGAATTTCCTGAAACCGCCTCCATCCTATGATTCGTAGCTCCCACGTGGAATCCTTTATTTTATTTCAGCCCTCCATTATGTAATATTTTACTTGGATGTACTTTTTTTGTATTAATATTATACACCTTCTTTATTGATGAAACAATAACAGGTAAACTGCTTAAGGTTCGAAAATTAAATATATATATATATTATATAGTATATATATATATATATATATATATATATATATATATATAATTACCTATTAATTTCACCGATCTGTCCACCGAAATATTTGAATCCTATGTATATAAACCTTAATTTATCACGTCATAAATATTCGCCTAATTTTTCATTTGGATTGGATTTGGAATCGACTCGAATTGACTGTAACGCTTAATTAATGTTTCATTTAAATCCAGCTTTATCCACTGATCACTGCAGTTTCGTTTTGCGATCATTTTCCAGTTGTAATTGAGAAAAGGTTGCTGTCTTAGCAAGGTTATAGTATCAAGGCAAAGTAAATAAATAAAAATAAACATTAGTAATCATTACATCCGTGGCTTGTAATAAAATATAAAGGTTCAGGGGAATGACGTATACTGTTTAATGTTTCATACTTCTTCTTTTATATTCACGTATTCACGAGCTTCGTTGGGGCTTCGTTCACCTCTGGTGACGTCAACTCATACTGTTAAATCCGTTATTGTAGAAACTTGTCTGGTACAAACTAACAACAGCTAACTGTGATGATTGTATTGGTTGAGCTTTAGGAAAAAAACTCCAGAACCGTCACACTTGGAATTTAAGTCGCTAAATTTAATGCACGCCAATAGTTTACCTTGCTCAAATTAGTGATTTTCTTTGGCTAAAAATACAAACACCTGAGGGCAACTACTTCTGAAAAAAAAAAGCAAAAAATGCGCTGAAGAAACGAGTACTAAGTATAATGCTGTAAAAAACCATGAGCTATGACCGGCAACTCTCCAATTGCTCACCAGATGCGGTAGAGTGAGGTTGCGTCGCATGCCTCCGGAAAGCGCTGACAGATGCACGATCCATGGCTGACTTAACTGCAAATAAAATGAAAACTATTAATGCTAGAGGGCTGCAATTTGGTATGTTTGATGATTGGAGGGTGTATGATCAATATACCAATTTGCAACCATGCAGCCGTAGTAGTTTTTTTTATATAGAATTTTTTAGATCTGAGGGTGGAACAGAGAGACAAAGCCGGCACAATAGTGTTGTTTTACAGTAAACTAAAAATGGAGTTGATGCCGGACATTCGGACGCAGCCCATGTCAAGCCCCTTTCATTCCCATGGTAAACATCAGGAAGAATTAACATATCTCTGTGCTAAAGACGTTACTTTTGGTCCTAAGAAAGCAGGGACTGGAAAATGTCGCAGCTATTTTTTCTTCTTTTTTTTACACGGTCCAAGTACATTTTTTTTAAACTAAGGAGATACTTTCGTGACAAGAGACAGAATATGTTTAAACTTTCATAAATATATATATATATATACTATATATATATATATATATATAGTATATATATATATATATATATATATATATATATATATATATATATATATATATATATATATATATATATATATATATATATATATATATATATATATATATATATATATATATATATATATACTATGATATATATATATATATAGATATATATATATATCTATATATATATATATATCTATATATATATATATATATATATATATATATATAATATATATATTTATATATATATATTATATATTATATATATATATTATATCTATATATATATATATATATATATATATATATATATATATATATATATATATATATATATATATATATAGAGAGAGAGAGAGAGAGAGAGAGAGAGAGAGAGAGAGAGACACCTTACAGACCTTACATCTTGTTCGGGTTGCCCCAGCCCAGGTCCCCTCAGTGTGAGGCACCTCTAGTGTCTACCAGAGAGTTGCTAGTACATCTTCCGGTATATTTTACATCTTCCAATCTTGGATGGCCTGGGATGCAGCTTATATATTTGTCGAGCTTATTCTTAAACACTTCTACGCTCACTCCTAATATATTCCTCCGATGAGCTGGCAACGCATTGAATAGATGCTGCATTATCGATGCTGGTGCGTAGTGGATTAATGTCCTGTGTGCTTTCCATATTTTCCTGGTATAGTTTTGGGCACTATTAATCTACCTCTGCTTGCTCTTCCTGATATTTTTAGCTCCATGATGTTTTCGGCTATTCCTTCTATCTGTTTCCATACCTGAATTATCATGTAAGCGTTCTCTTCTCCTTTCTAGACTATATAATTTTAAGGATTGTAGTCTTTCCCAGTAGTCAAGATCCTTAACTTCTTTTATTCTAGCTGTAAAGGACCTTTGTACACTCTCTATTTGTGCAATATCCTTTTGATAGTGTGGGTACCATATCATATTGCAATATTCAAGTGGACTACGAACATATGTTTCATATAGCATAATCATGTGTTCAGCTTTTCTAGTTTTGAAGTGCCATAACAACATTCCCATTTTTGCTTTACATTTTGCCAATAGAATTGCTATTTGATCATTGCATAACATGTTCCTATTCATCATGACACCAAGGTCTTTAACTGCTTCCTTATTTGTGATTGCCTCATTATTAGGTCCCCTATATGCATATAGCTTTCCTTCTGTCTCCATAATTTATTGATTCATATTTATCAGAGTTAAATACCATCCTATTTACCTCTGCCCAATCATATACTCTGTTAAGGTCTCTTTGTAGCGCGTTCCTATCTTCATCACAAGTAATTTCTCTAATTATTCTTGTGTCATCAGCGAAACTACTCACTACCGAGTCCTTAACATTACTGTCTATGTCTGCAATCATAATAACAAACAGTAATGCATCTAACACCGTACCTAGTGGCACACCGAATATTACTTTAGCTTCATCCGATTTTTCATCGTTTGCAATAACTATCTGTTTTCTGTTGTGTAAAAATTCTTTTAACCAACTTCCTACTTTATCCACTATATTATGTTTTTTTAATTTTCTTCGCTAATATATTATGATCTACCTTGTCAAAAGCTTTTGCAAAGAATAGATAAACCACATCTGTTTCATTTCCGGTTTTCATATTTTTGTATATGTTCTCATGGTGGCCTAATAGTTGGGTTTGTGTACTTTTTCCGGGTACGAAACCATGTTGTCCTATATTAAACAAATTATTTTTTATTAAATGTTTCATAATATTTTTCTTCATTACCCTTTCATACACTTTCATGATATGTGATGTTAGACTCACAGGCCTATAATTACTTGCCTCTAATGTTGATCCACTTTTGAAAGTTGGGGTAATATATGCTAATTTGTGCTCATCATAAATATTGCCTGTATCTACACTTTGTCTTAATAATATTGCAAGTGGCTTTGCAATAGAATGAACTACTTTCTTTAGCAAAATAGCAGGGACACCATCAGGCCCTGCTGCAGCTCCATTTTTAATTTCATTAATAGCCTGCACAATATCAACTTCATTAATATCTATGTCTGCTAAATATTCACTATTTTCATCCCTTACTTCTATATCATTATCTTCATTACTCAAAATTTATAGGGGGGGTGGGGGAATTTTTCCTCTTCTTTAACCATTCGTTTCTGCCAATATGTTGCATATTCCTTTTTTTTTGTTTTTTCATTCGTTAACTCCCTTCAATTCTTAGAGGCCTATTTCTATCTCTTTTTTATCATCTTTTTTTTTGCATACGAGTACAATAGTTTGGGGTTTTGCTTGATATTTACTAGGGTTTTTTCTTCCAAGTCCCGTTTTTCATTTTCTTTTGATTGTATAATTTGTTCTGCATTTTCGATCTTACTTTTTAGTTTGATCTCTTTCCATGCATTTTTTTCTTTTGCAAGACCTTTTTTGCACTTTCTGATTTTCTGGAACAAGATCCATCTGTCTCTTGGTATGCATGACTGATGTTTACTTTCTTCTCGGTATATATTTATCCACTATCTCTAATATATAATATCTCCTTATTTACCTTTATATCATCACTTACGAAAATGTTATCCCAATCTTTGTTTAATTCTTCATTTATTTCTGACCATTTTATATTTTTACTGTAGAAGTTGTATTTTCCATATCCTTCCCACTTTTTCATTTCTTGCTTATCTCTCTTTTCACTTGCTTTGACATTATGGTTTGAAATACTCGCATTATAAACTATTATTTCTTTAACATAATTCACCTCGTTCACAAATACTAGGTCTAAAGTATTGTCCTTTCTTGTTGGCAGGTGATTTATTTGTTGAATGTTGTATGCTAGTAGCATATCTAATCGCTTTTCGATTTGCCTCTTACCTTCTGCACTATTATTACTCTCTTTTTTATATGTATAAATACAACCACAATCTCCTATTCGTTCTTTCCAGTCTACGAAAGGAAAGTTAAAGTCTCCAGATAGGAGAATAGTCCAGTCCTTGTGATTTCTACATATATCATCCAATTTTTCTATTATTGTGTCAAACTCTTTAGTATTAGGGGGGCTATATATTACTATGTTCAATAATTTTTCAGATTCAAATTCTACCGCTATTAGTTCACATTCTGAGTTACTATATTTCTCATATATTTTTCCTTGTTTCTTGTCTTTCCCACATGTCGCGGTTCCCCCTTGATTCCTATTTGTTCTATCTGATCTATAAGTTTGGAACCCTTTTATTTGATCGTCATTCCCACTCTCTTGGGAATACCAGATTTCACTTATATTCATTATATCTATTTTCTTTTCAATTTGGGTTAGTTCTTCTAAGTACTCTATTTTTCTTTTTGAGGTACTTGTAACTAAACCTTGCACATTCATCACTATGATGGTTTGCGTGTTTTCTCCTTCATTTAATATGGATAATAATAAGGATTTTCCCGTCTCTTTCCTGTTCTGGTATGTTGTTCTTTTCTTCATTTCCAGAAATTCTGACATTAAAAAATCCAACTTTTCCATAATATTTGATCTTCCTTCATCATAATTATTCATTTTGTGTCTGAATCTGCAATTTTCTCCGTATATGCAATATCCTCTTGCATTGTAAATACAGTATTTATCTCTTGAGCTGTATCTTGTGCTGTATCTTGGAGCTGATGCTTGGAAATTCTTTGCTGACACTCCATATCGCGGTGATGGCTTGCTTTTTTCCTTCACCTCATATTCTTTGTTCCTCTCTTTATTTGTTTTTTTTCTTATTTTGGATTTTATTATTTGATCGATTATTTAGTTGATTTTGATTCATGGCTACAGGGTGCATATATTTAAGTTTTATGTCGAACTTACATCCTCTTCCTTCTTTTAGGTTTTTGCATATTTTTGGATGTAGATCTCTGCAATCATCCTCATAGCCATCTAGGTATGCACATTTACCATAGATTTCATAGTTTTGACATACCATGGGATGTTTGTAGTAACATCTTTCTCCGAATCTGCAATTCCCTCTTTTCAAAAGGGTGCCGACTTTGTCTTTCTTGTCTATTTTTCCTCTTTCCCATCAGTGTGCCAATCTGGGTAGAGCATCTTCGGGATTTGCTTTTGTGTTGTCATGTCGTAATTTATTTCTTTGTGTGTATGCTGCTTGATTGCCTCATATGTAGTATCAATGAGTATCTCTACATCCATACTTTTATCTTGTTCTTTGTTTTCCTTATTTTTTTCTGTCATTTCAGTTTTGTTTACTTCTCTTCTGTTTTCCTCTTCTTCTTCCTCTTCCTCTACCTCTTCTTCTTCATCCTCAACTATTTGTACATTAAGTCTTGATTTAACAACATTGTCTATCCATGATAGACATGTTGAGCAAAATGTTCTGGTATCCTTACTCATATCTTGCATTACTTCAGCACATTGAGGATGCGTCGGAATATTGCATGCAGGACATTTTCTGATCAGGTTTTGTGGATTAACTATGCTATGCCACACCTTACACAGTTTGCATGCTTTTGGCATTCTTTTTCCTATTACATCAATTAGGATATTCACAATGTTCACCTTATTCATTTTCTTTGTCGGAATATGTTGATTGATGTAAATTTTCTTTATGAGCCTCTTGACCACTTGGATTTTATTTGGAACTTCTTCAATTATTTTCAAGATGTTTTCTGTTGATTTGTTCCAGTTGAAGGATCATATCCTTCTAATATGTCTTTTAATGCTTTTGTATCTTTTTGGTTAGGGCTGTTGGTCATCTCATAGATGAGAAATGCCAGCTCCCTTCCTGCTACCTCATCGTATTGCGAGATAGAGAGAGTAATTAGGGAAGTTGACTGGGTCACGACACTCCGTGCCTGATGATGCAATTGTACGTACAACCTATATGATTCTTTATAACTCAAGTACTTCGTGTTCAGTGTGATAGAATTTTTTTCATGGAATTGTTGTAAATATGAACATTCCAAAATATTTGTGATGTTTGATTTTGGCAAGGTAATTTTTGTGGTTAACTAATGGCATAAAAATTTTTATGGCACTGAATTCTTATTATTATTATTATTATTATTATTATTATTATTATTATTATTATTATTATTATTATTTCTTTTTTTCTCTATCACAGTCCTCCAATTCGACTCGGTGGTATTTATAGTGTGGGGTTCCGGGTTGCATCCTGCCTCCTTAGGAATCCATCACTTTTCTTAATATGTGCGCCATTTCTAGGATATCACACTTCTGCATGAGTCCTGGAGCTACTTCAGCCTCTAGTTTTTCTAGATTCCTTTTCAGGGATCTTGGGATCGTGCCTAGTGTTCCTATGATTATGGGTACAATTTCCACTGGCATATCCCATATCCTTATTTCTATTATCAGATCTTGATACTTATCCATTTTTTCCCTCTCTTTCTCTTCAACTCTGGTGTCCCATGGTATTGCGACATCAATGAGTGATACTTTCTTCTTTACTTTGTCAATCAACGTCACGTCTGGTCTATTTGCACGTATCACCCTATCTGTTCTGATACCATAGTCACAGAGGATCTTTGCCTGATCGTTTTCTATCACTCCCTCAGGTTGGTGCTCGTACCACTTATTACTTCAAGGTAGCTGATGTTTCTTGCACAGGCTCCAGTGGAGGGCTTTTGTCACTGAATCATGCCTCTTTTTGTACTGGTTCTGTGCAAGTGCCGGAGATTTCTTTTGCTATGTGGTTTATGGTTTCATTTTTCGTATTGCACTTCCTACATATGGGAGAGAGATGGTTATTTACCGCCCTATCGTTCTCTAACATATCTGGTTCTTAGGGCCTGATCTTGTGCCGCTGTTATCATTCCTTCAGTTTCCTTCTTTGGCTTCTCCCCCTCTGTAGCCATTGTTCCATGTGTCATCGCTGGCTAGTTCTTTAGTCTGTCTCATGTATTGTCCGTGCATTGGTTGTTGTGCCAGTCCTCTGTTCGTTTGTCATTCTCCTGTCTCTGTATATTTCTGGGTCTTCGTCTGCTTTTATTAGTCCTTCTTCCCATGCACTCTTTAGCCACTCGTCTTCACTGGTTTTCAGATATTGCCCCAGTGCTCTGTTTTCGATGTTGACGCAGTCCTCTATACTTAGTAGTCCTCTCCATCCTTCCTTTCGTGTTATGTATAGTCTGTCCGTATTTGCTCTTGGGTGTAGTGCTTTGTGTATTGTCATATGTTTCCTGGTTTTCTGATCTATGCTGCGGAGTTCTGCCTTCGTCCATTCCACTATTCCTGCGCTGTATCTGATTACTGGCACTGCCCATGTGTTTATGGCTTTATCATATTTCCGGCGTTGAGTTTTGACTTGAGTATCGCCTTGAGTCTCTGCATTATACTTCCTGATCGTGTCCTTCATCTCTTGGTGTTTTTATATCTCCTCCTTCCATTATTCCCAGGTATTTGTATCCTGTCTCATCTATGTGTTTGATGTTGCTCCCATCTGGTAGCTTTTATCCCTTCAGTTCTCGTTTACTTTGCCTTTTTGTATGTTGACTAAGGCGCATTTTTTCTATTCCAAACTCCATTCCTGATGTCCCCAGAAACAATCCTTACAGTCTGGATTAGGGTATCTATTTCCTTGATGCTCTTACCATACAGCTTGATGTCGTCCATGAACATCAGATGGTTGATTTCTGTTGCCTCTTTTCTTGAGTTGGTACCCGGCATCCATCTTCTGTAGTACTTTTGTCATGGGAATCATGGCTACTACGAAGATAGTGGGGACAGTGAGTCGCCCTGGAAGATCCCTCTCCTGATATTAACCTCTGCTAGTCTTATTCCAGAGCTTGTAAGTATTGTATCCCAGTTGCGCATTGTATTTTTGAGGAAGCTGATGGTATTTTCCTCTGCCCCATATATTTTCAGGCATTCTATTAGCCATGTGTGTGGTATCATGTCGAAGGCTTTCTTATAGTCTATCCATGCCATGCTTAGGTTGGTTTTCCTTCTCCTACTGTTCTTCATTACCATTTTGTCTATCAGGAGCTGGTCTTTTGTGCCCCTACACTTCTTCTGCAGCCTTTCTGTTGGTGGGGGATGGTGTTTGTCTCCTCTAGGTAGTTGTATAGCCTTTCACTGATGATACCTGTTAGTAACTTCCCCACATTATTGGTAGGCAGGTGATGGCCTGTAGTTACTGGCTATATATTTCCCTTACTCTTGTCTTTTTGTACTAAGGATGTTCTTCCTGTGGTCATCCATTTGGGTGCTTGGTGATTTGAGATACAATGCTGGAGTTGTTCTGCTATTCGTGGGTGTAGGGCCTTGAAGTTTTTGAGCCAGTATCCATGGACTTCATCGGGACCTGGGCTTTCCAGTTTGGCATTTCTTTAGTTGGTGTCTGACTGTGTCTGTCGTGATGTCTTTGAATCTTTGTTTTTATTCTCCCTGTTTCTTCTTCCTTGACTTCCTGAGCCATGTTGCATGTTTGTTGTGTGATACCGGATTGCGCCATATGTTTTTCCCAGAGTCTCTTACTTAGTTCGGCTTCAGGAATTTCTGGGTGGTTGTCTTCCCCTCTTTAGTTGGCTGTATAGTCCTTTTCTGGTTGGTTCCGAATAGTTTGTTCTGTTGGTATCCCTTATTCATGTTTATGTACCGTATTGGATCTTATGTTGGCTTTGGCCTTAAGCCTCTGTTTTACATCTTCTATTGTGTTGTTTAATCCCCTCTCTTGTGTACTTTGTATTTCTCGTTGAGTTCCTCCCTTGTTTTCTTGCTTCTTAGCCTTTTTTCTGCCATCTCTTCAGTTTACTCAAGTCAGATCTCATCACCATGATTTGCTTTTCCAGCGCCTTTTTCCAAGGAGGTTGCTGTTTTGGTTGCTGTTGGGTTGGTTGTGCTGGTGGTTGTTGTGTTCGAATTCCCATCAGTTCTGCTACTAATCTTGCTCCTGCATATGTCAAGTTATTTGTTTCTGTGATACTGGTGGTCTGTATTATGCCCAGTATTTCATTGACCTCACTTGTTTTCTCCCTTAATTTCTTGGTGTTGTAGGCTTTCATGGAGGGGATCTTTGTTCTCTCTGTATCTGGCTCCATCCATTGTCTAATCTTTTCTACCCATTCCGTCCTCTCTGTTACTTCGTCGGTGTTTCTTCGTGTGTCGTCTTCTGTGGCATCGTCTCTCAGTTCGTCTTCGTGTAATTAGTTGTCGTGTGACATTTCCCTTTCCAGTTCTTCTCTTTCTGTTGGGGAGAGCCAGTTCTTTTTCTTTATGTTCCTTGCTTGGTCTGCCAGCCTCTGCTCTGTTTGGGGGGTGTTATTCCTCTCATTCCAGATGTTGACCAATCTTCTTCTATATCCTCTCTCCGTCGGGTTGCTTTTGATGTAGCATCTCCATATTTCCTTATTTTCTTCTCTTGTCCATTTCTTCCTTTTTGCCTCTGTAGCTCCAATCTCAGGCTGTTGATTATTGTCGTTGTGGTGATCAGTTGCTGGATGACGACCTCCAAGTACCTGACCGTCTTCCCCTTCAATTGGGTTGAATACCTGGTTGCCGGACGAAGCTCCTCTGTTGCCAGAGGTTCCATTTACGTCGTTGTCGTTTAATCCTTCATTTCTTTCCATCATTGCTGAGTTTTGCTATTTAACCCATAGCTGGACCCTACCCCATCAGGGATAGGTACTCATTTGCAGCTGAGTAGACTGAGGAAATTATGGTAAAGATCCTTTCCCAAGGAATCAACGCCGCCAGGAGAGCGGTCACCCATGGCAAACGACTGACAGAGCCAGTGTTTCTTAACTTGACTTAAGTCTATTGACGACCTAACCCACTCCTCCACGGCGCCACATTATTATTATTATTATTATTATTATTATTATTATTATTATTATTATTATTATTATTATTATTATTATTATTATTATTATTATTATTATTATTATTATTATGATACTTCCCAATGCTTTTTAATGGACATTTATGATTAATATATAATTATTTTTTGTTACAGCCAGGTAGCTCAGTTTGGAAAATACCTGTGCACTAGTCATGAAACCTTGCTTACAAAAGAAGTACACAGTGTGTCCACTGATAAGTTAACATCAGCCACAAATATAAGTGTTTTGCTTCACGTTACGTCCAGAAAAACTACAATCACAAGAGATGAATCATAAGGTAAGTCATTTTATTATCTTGTTGAAGATGTTTGTGGTGTAGGTAGTGGCCTGTAGAATTCGTGTGGAGCATTTTGAAAATATTAAGATTGAATCTTTGTCGTTATATCATTAAGTTCCTCAAAAAGGTACTTCATATGACTGTCCATATTAGAGATGATATTATACTGGAATTATATGGTCATGATATTGTGAAAAAACTGTAAGCAAATGAGATAAGGAATTAACACCCGCGACATTGATTTCTGTCAGTCACTTAAACCCCGAAAGAAGTAGATAGAAATGGCCACGAAAGTTACGTCCAAAAGCCTGTCTTTCATGTCATTTTCGAAAACCTATCAAATAATTCCCGTAAAGTGAGACTTATGACAATATTTACCTTGGGTCGGGCAGCTAAGTTGAATTTCGAATTATGGCTTCCTGAAATCAATAATATGGTAAAATGAACATTCATTGCTTAAATTGTATTCAACACACCCAACAAAAGCTAATTCCTTTCATATGAGAGAGAGAGAGAGAGAGAGAGAGAGAGAGAGAGAGAGAGAGAGAGTTACAAGGTTACAAGTATTAGAATGTCTCAAAGACTTCTTAGTCCATCCTAAGAGGAGACATCATGTGCTTGCTTATCTCTAGGAGCAGATTTTACTGTTCATGCAGTGTCCTAATGATTTTGTCGAGCTAATTCCATTTGTGTGAGAGAGAGAGAGAGAGAGAGAGAGACGAGAGAGAAGAGAGAATGAGAGAGAGAGAGAGAGAGAGAGAGAATCCTAAACACCATCAAAAGCCCTGGCAGTAAAATCTTAGCATCTCTTCATGGTAAAGTTTTCTAGCCACCTGAAAGGGATATTAGGTTTCAGAAGATGGTAAAAAAGTGAAACCTTTGATGCCAGAGGATGAAGAAAAGTGTAAACCTCAGAAAAAAAAGATGGACGCCGGAATGGGAATAAGGTCTTTGTGTAATCTGGAGTTATACGTCTATCCAGAACAGCAAAATCATGAAATGTCTCTCTGGCAAAGTTTTCAGTCATCTGAGCGAAATAATCAGGTTTTGGGGACAAAAGGGCGAAAGGGTGAGGGGGGGGGGGGGGGGGGGGGGGCAAGAGTTCATCTGGGAAGAGACGGCAGGCGAAAAAAGTCGTCGAAGAAAGAGAAGACAAAATAGAACTTTGTCCCCGAGGCAATGAGATTTATTATAAAAAAAAAAAATGTGGACACCAAAATCAACTTACGGTGGTAAAATAATGAAATCATTGCGCGCTGACGACAGTGTCCACAGCACTTGGAGTCCGCTTTTACTTGCTTAAAGAGAGAACAAAACTTTTTCTTTTCATGCCCTCCTGTACCTGTCCGTGCTTCCATGCGTGCTTGTTATTAGATTACTGCAAGAAGGATTTAATTTAGTTGTTGAAACTTGACTGATATATTTTATAGCGATAACCTATTAAAAACTGGTGAATAATCACAATTATCACAATTGAAACCACCTAAAATTGAGGTCACCTAATGAGCGCGCCTACCAAATTTCATCGAATTCCGTTCGACCATGGCTGAAAGCCTCACCAGTACTCGGTTATTAATTTCCTCCCCCTCCCCCCCTTTTTTTTTCTCTTGCCAGTGAAACTGAGAAATTGCTGACCGTATCTAACGTGACCAGTGATCCACATATTATACTGATGATTTGAAAATGTGGATCTAGGTCCCCAAAAGTGTGCGAAATGCAGACGACCACTTTTGTAATCGTTTACACCCGTTTCTGTTTACATAGGATGGCACCGTTCAAGGATGGCACTGTCAAATATACAATAATCACCTTCTTTCAAAGGATAAATGATAGAATTAATGTATATCGTTGAAAGTTTTGCTTTGAACGTTCGCGTATCCAAGTGAGAAATCAATCATCATAAAAATCTTGTTTAGACGTTACGGGGAGCTATAAAGGAACATATTGCACGTAGAACGAAATAAAGCTAAGAATTACGGGGGAGGTATAACCGATGTTTCCAACGCCGTTGGTTATCATGACGGTGAAGGTCATGAAGGGATGAAGAGACATTCCCATTATCTACTCCCCATTAAGAGGAGTCGTCAAGAATAATATAGCTGCGTAAGACCCTTTGCCCAGACGAAACCCCGCTTTAAGAGCATATTTTATTAGGATCGATCGATCGATCGAGAGAGTGAGAGAGATAAGAGAGAGAGAGAAGAGAGAGAGAGAGAGAGAGAGAGAGAGAAGGGGGGGGGGGGGGGGGGGGGGTTAGGGGTTGGGTTAGTTTCTGTTTTGAGAGAGAGAGAAAAAAAAACATCCTTATGAAGCAAATAGGGATGCCGAGAATGTGAAGATCCGTGATAAAAACCACTAGAAAATGTAGTTTTTGGTTTTTCGTCTATAGTAGCAGTGGCATATATATATATATATATATATATATATATATATATATATATATATATATATATATATATATATAGATAGATAGATTAGATAGATAGATAGATAGATAGATATAGATAATTTTTTTTCTTTTATAGTAGCAGTTGTTTCATATATAAAACATCTATATATATAATATATATATATATATCTATATATATATATATATATATATATATTTATATATATATAAAGGGATAGATAGATAGATTCATGATAAAAATCATAAGATAAACCATTAATTTCATAATAGTAGTTGCTTTATATTAAAACACCATCTGGTACATCTGGCTTCACTATCGGAATACACCTTTAGCTGTTCGCTTATGTAAATGCAAAATTACGTTTCTGATACCATTTACAAAAAAACTCGAAAATATGAGGTCATGTTACTTCCCACCTTTGGTAATTATGCGGTTCTTTGAAATCACAAATGATAATTCAGATTATGTGCAAATTCGCTGTGTCCTTTTCCTTTGACTGAATTTATGATCTTGATTTCTCTGGACTTATCAGTATATTTCTATTTTCTGAATGTAGATGTGATTTTATTTCGTCATCGTTGTTTGTTTCACCAAAACATTATTATTTTTTGTTATTTTGAATTATATTTCGTCGTCATAAGAGACCGCAAGTATGACATATCGCTACATTAATATGGAGGGTTGCTTCCGACAAGGAATATTTATTGAACGAATATCAGACTCAGACAAGTCACCGGTGAAAGATGATGGTATCCTTTGACTCTCGGAAATATTTCATCCACGTTTTCACTCCCTTGCATGATTTCGTTTCAGTAACACATTTCTTGCCTGCGTTTGTTGATTTTTGTCCTATAGTTCCAACTCCCGAGCGCTACTTTTCACACAGTAATTAGAGGAGGTATGCTTCAAATAAATAAGAAATATTTTTGTTATGACATCAATAATTAGAGGAAGTATAACTTGGAAATATTTTTCTTATGTCAGCTTCGGTCTTCTTCTATGAAGACCAGTTTCTATATAGTCCCTGGCGATGATGACTCTCACACATCCAAATGAAGACAGAATTCTATTCCACTAGCAGACATGACGCCCATTATAGTAAGATTTTCTGTTTTAATGGCAGAAGGACGGACAGACATAACGCCCATTATAGTTACTAGCAAACATGCATACAGAAATTATGTATGATAAATTCGTAAAGTAACTAAAGCTACGGGCATAACCAGTTCCGTTTCAGGGAATCCCGTCTCATCCCCCCTCGGAGGGGGGGGGGGGGGGGAAGGTAGGGTGAAACCCCATCATAAACCATCTTAGGGGTCCCCACTATAACCCCGGCAAGTTTCATGCCCATCGGACAAGCCGTTTGGCCGTGATTGAATGACAGACGGACGGAGAGACATAAAGCCCATTATAGCAAAGATATTCAAAAGATATTCAAGTTAACAGAGGTAACGATTTTGTACATTTCCATAATGGATGCAGTTTGTACTGTGGGAACAGTTATGTTAAAGGTTTTGTAAGAGAAATATAGCTCACTAAATAATCAGGGTGTATACAAAAATTAAATTTTTTCGTTGCTGAGGGACAGCAAGAATGCAGCAATTAATACTTACACTTTATTACGAGAAACTAAATATTGTTCTCTTCTCTCTCTCTCTCTCTCTCTCTCTCTCTCTCTCTCTCTCTCTCACTGGTCATTGCTCTCTCTTCTTTTTCGTCTCTCATGGATGTGCATAAATGAATACCTTGTTGCTTCACAAACTATGAACTCCACAAAAATCAAGATTCATGTAATGGTCTATTTCATTTTATTTGGTAAATAGGTAGATTTTGTGATGTACATATAACTACAGTTCATTTTATTTCACAAATAGGTAGATTTTGAGCAGTACATCTAAGTACAGTTTTACACTAATAATGTATTTCAGAAAATGTTCTTCCTTCATAGGTTGGGAATTTATTTTTTTTATTTGTTTTTAAGGCTTCATCCTCATTTTCCAAAAACTCTTCTGCATACATATTTTTACCAACACCAAATTTCAGCCGGCCAAAACTTACGTAAAAGAGAAGCTTTTCTTTCAAAATCCACGTCTACTTTTTCTCATCTATAAATAGAAGCCCTATGTAAGTTAGGTCTGGTACTTGAGAGAAAGATTTACGTGAAAAGTCTAGAGATATATATTTTTTAACTTTATGCATATGAATGTGAGAGTTCTTTCGAAGTTCGTACTGTTATTTGTTTGTGAATGTAAAACCGTGAATGGGAGTGCAAAAGGAACAAATAAAAAAAAAATAGTTTTTTGCGGGGACTGTTGAACAATATACTTATCCATAATAGTGTGCATTAAGCTACAACTGTCCTTTAATATCCAGTTCACTCTACCTGGGAATTAATATATTTTCATATATGTTAACTGATGGAGAATTTTTTAATTGGTAATAATTTCGTCCTCTGCTGGATTCGAGCCAGCGCACATAGGAGAAATGAGGACTTCAGTGACTTTACCAACTCGGCCAACAATTCGGTAACACACTGAAGTCCTGATTCCTCCTCTGTGATAATAAATCTATAATAAATATGTGTAGGAGACTTGAATTAAGGAACACAACTTATGGGCTACAATCAGTGGTCCCCTGAAAGGGTTACAATCAGCAGTTCCCCGAAAGCTCTCCTTAAAGTTTTAGATTTAAATATATGTACATTTACATAACTGTGGATTTGTTTCTCCATTATTATTATTAATATTGCTGTTGTTGTTGTTGTTGTTGTTGTTATTAGTAACCTATGTTTATTTATCAAAACAAAAAATAATTATCAAAAATAATGTACGTAGTCTGAGTATATTATGCACTTTTCCGGTAACATAATATTAGTATAAAACACGTGTCTTTTTGAGAGATGTTAAGAGCTTATATGAAAGCTTAGATTTACAGGTACATACCATTATTTTCTCTTGTGTTTGTTGGTTCCGGGATAAAAAAAAAAAAAGATAAAAAAGTCAGGACATGAATCTCAATGCGAAGAAAATATCACAGAAGCTACTTAAATTTTTTTTTTTTGGGGAGGGGGATGATCTTAAACGAGTATTTGTTGTAAGTAATCCAACTTATTTCCTATTTGACATCAGTTCTTCTGAGAACCAAGTTTCTTGGTATACTAAGTCGCTTAGGAATGTAAATCACATGAATGTGACTTATAAAGTCTGTCATATTTGAGTGAGTTTGTTTGTGTACGTGTGTGTATGTACGTATGTATGTATATGTGGAAGATAGGTAGCTAGATGAATAGGCGCATAGGTAGATTGAGAGAGAGAGAGAGAGAGAGAGAGAGAGAGAGAGAGAGAGAGAGAGAGAGAGAGAGAGAGACTATCGTAATAAGAAGGTACGTGTTGGAATGCATTGCATAAATGAATATGATTCTTGGTGTAAACTGGAATGTATCGAAATGCCTTTTAAAAATGAGCATATTCTGCAACACATTGCTAAAAATGACAAGACAGTCTCCCAGAGGCAGCCAAACTTTAAACCAATGTCCCTTAAGGCCTTTTTTTTTGGGGGGGGGGGGGGGGGGCGGTGGAGGTGCCGTTTTTCGCCATGGAAAGCAGGCAAGCAAGACGAATTGCCTGGCAATATACCCAAGCTTGCGTTTTCCGATGTGGTTGAATGGTCCTTGAGAAATGGGGCCATCATTTGTTTCAAAGGTCATGCTTATCCCGTGCTGAGATCTCGCTATATTTACTCTTCCGTTTTTTTAAAAAGAGAGAGAGAGATTTCTGTTAAGGCACTGATTTGCAAATATACAAACGAAAAAAATTCTTGCTCATTGAATGAAAACTGGATATAATTAAAAATAGCAAACGCCAATACAACTGCACTAAAACACAAATATTCTCTTTTTTAATTACTTACGCAGATTGACGCAGATAAAAACCGAAGAACAATCTTAAAGAAATAA
>NC_087204.1:17333881-17336381 GCF_015104395.2 Macrobrachium nipponense | reverse complement strand
TAGTTGATAATAATTTCGTCCCCTCATGGGATCGAACCACAGTCCAAAGGACAGGAATGAAATCAGGACCGACAGTGACGTTAGCGATTCGGCTAACAAGTGATGTTATAAGTTTAAATCGATTCTGACCTTACAAATCACCGTCGAACTCGGTTTTTTCGTAATTAGAATCGATATGAAACCCCCTCTACCATGTTAGCCAATTCCAACGTTTGACGCACGTATGTTTGCGAGAGAATGAATTTCATGGTTGCAAGAACTGGTTTTAGAAAATTGTCAGTTAACACAATTACAGGGATGTTAGTTAATTTTCATTTTTCATTTGCATATCCTGCTCTACAGTTCTCCCATCAACAATAGATGAAATTCATTTGTAAATACTTTTCTTCATATTTCAATTAAAAACTAAAACAAAATCCTATGCAATGACGAAGCAATGTAGGTCAGTGGTGCTGAAAATCTAAGAGGACAGAACTGGGGGACTGACTCACTGTCCTGCAAAGCATAGATTGATGTTTCTGTTTTTGTCATGGCGCAATTTTCTCTTCGAAAATGGTTTTCGTTTCCATATACAGTCCCTGTTATTTTCCGGTGATGGCGTTGAGTATAGGAACAGATAGGGCAGTACAGTGGGATTTTTTTTTTTCTTTCTTCAATTTATGTCATTTTTTAAAATCTACGTTTGGTCATGTTGAACATCACCACACACACACACACACACACCACACACACAAAACATGGGCATGAAGTTAGTAACTTAATTAAAAAAGAAAAATGCTATTGCATATTTTATTGGATATCGTTCATCCTAAAGTTCGAGGTAGCAACTAATCTTTTTACTAATTGCCTTTTTTCTGTTAAACAATTACTCTTTCGTTTCATTCTCTGAAAAAAAAAACTGAAGTTGTTCAAATTACTCACACTCACACCATAGCCAAATGGAAACGAATGGAGAGGTCATCACTAAAAGAGTTCCCTGGGATATGTATGTTTTTCGCTCTAATGGAACTCACAACATTAAATCAAAAGAGATTACTAAATGTTATTGGATAAGTTATATTTTTATACATAATTTACATAATTTTCAGATAAAACCATAAACAATAAAACAAGATAAAATTCTAAAAGTTGCCATATCCGTTATATTTTTATATTTACATTGTACACAATTTTCAAATAAAACAGTAAACGTTTGTAAAAAATAAAACACGAAGTTTTTTCGCCCTAATGGAACTCAGAACATTAAAACGATGTAATATTCTAAACGTTGTTATATCATTTGTATTTTTATATTTACATTTTACATAATTTTCATATAAAACAATAAATGTTTGTTAAATTAGAGCACGAAGTAAATTCGTTACAAGAGTTACTTGCACGAAAAGTCTTCCTCTCTTAAACGTTTGAGGTGGAGGAAGACTTTTTATATTTATATTTTACATAATTTTTAAATAAAACTATAAACGTTTGTAAAGTTAAAGGGCAAATTAAATTCGTTTCGAGACTTACTTGTAAGAACAGCCTTTCTCTGTTAAACGTTTGAGTTGGAGTAAAAGACAGTGAGGTCATTGACCTTAAACGTTTGACGTCAAGAAGACAAAGATGATGATCAGTTTCTTTCCCACCTTGAAATGGACGAGGGAAGGTGCCACAACCCCCTTCTTCATTTATTTTTAAGGATTTTAAAGAAGAGAGAGAGAGAGAGAGAGAGAGAGAGAGAGAGAGAGAGAGCCTGATCCTGTTACTCTGCTATTGTACAGCTTTGTGAATAATATGATTAAAAAGAAACTCGTAGTAGATTACTTCGCTGATCTCCTAAAGGTGCTTGAAACTTTTATGATTCGCTGTTCAACGCCACAGTGGCGTGATCGGTATGGTTTTGACCTGCCACCTCGGTGGCCGCGAGTTCTATTCACGGGCATTCCATTGAGGTGTTCGAGATTTGTATTTCTGGCGATAGAAGTTCACTCTCGACGTGGTTCGGAAGTCAAGTAAAGCCGTTGGTCCCGTTGCTGAATAACCATTGGTTCCATGCTTCGTAAAAACATCATACAAACAAACACTGTTCTAGGAGTTATCGTAAATAGTATTGAACGCAATCATTCGAAAATTTGATAATTCCTTGGCTTATTATATGAGCCCCGATGGAAAACTTAATAAGGCCTCTCTGCCGCGGGGGGAAAAAATTCAAATAAACCCTTGATTTTCAGTTGTAGATTAACTTAAATCCCCTTCCATACGTCAGTTAATAGCTTTCAAAAATTCACTACCGATACTTCCGATGCGGGAATAGATTATAAATTGCTAATTGATATTGCCTTCTTCCAACATTAATTTTTGCTCTCTTGTCGTTGTTATTTACTTTCATTGATCAAAACTGTTGTCCCAATTAATTCCCGTCACTGCCTCAAATTGCAAATTACCCTTTTCATTCTCATGTTAGAAAGAAGTATTAATTTTCGTCCCCATATTGCTGCATCGGTAACCGCCGTGACTCGGT
>NC_087204.1:17313459-17333381 GCF_015104395.2 Macrobrachium nipponense | reverse complement strand
TATCTCTTATTGACTAGACGAAGGCAGTACAAAGACCTACAATATTTGGCTTTCAGGTTCCTTAAATGACTCGCTCGCCTTTTAAGTCATGTTCTTTTTCCTCATAAGTAAACGTTTGTTTTTGGCAGTTAATGACGATCAAAACAGTAGAGTGAGAGATAAATAACTAAATTTTATGTGGCGTATATGAAATTATCACACCATTATATATATTTAATGTATGTATACTGCATCACGGAAATATGTAACGTGATGATATATGAACAGACACAAAATCCACGAAGGAATGAGAAAAGATGGAGTTATGCAAGGCCTGTCGACTTCTTGTCCTTTACTTGCTAAGTAAAGGACAAGACGTCGACGAAAGGCTTTGCAGAAGTCCATCGTCCCTCTGTCCTTCGTGGATTTTGTCTTTATATATATATATATATATATATATATATATATATATATATATATATATATATATATATATATATATATATATATATATAAAAACAGCGGAGGATCCGTTCCTTCGAGAAGTGTTTTTTTTTGACTCTGGAAGGCCGACCTCGGCTCCTGTGGGGGTTGGGGGACCATAAAGTTCTTTCTTGAGGACGAATAAGGTTGTGTAAGGGGGCGTGTCAGGGATAGAAAGGGGCGTGTCTCAAGAACAGAACCGTGTCTGTCGGGATCAAGTGGAATGGGATACGACTTATACTCCCTTTTTTCTTATAATGGACCTTTTTTTTCACGGGTCTTTTTTTTATGGATCCCTTATTTCATTTTCGTCCGAATGACTTTTTCGTTTATGTTTCCTTTTCGTCGACTTCGACATCTTTACCGGCTCCACAAAACATGACATCACAAGAATTGGTAGATGGAGGGAAGGCCAAAACTTCAAGAGCATGAAAGATGTGTGTGGGGCCGGAGTTGTTGGGGGGGGGGGGGAGGGGGGGGGGGGGGGGGCGGCTGGAGGGGGGTAATAAGCTGAGTGAATCTTCCACTCCTAAATGGTCTTGTGACTAAAACACATTGTGGATAATTAAAAGTGCTTGTTTGTGGTTTGTGTATGAGTGCGAAAGGTAATCTCAATATTCTTATGAACTAGATATTTGATTTTTTTTCTGTAGATCGTGGTTGCTTAGTGAACATTAGAGAGAGAGACAGAGAGAGACAGAGAGAGAGTTGTTTAATGGGGCATAACTAACGGGCATTATACCCGTGATCCGCCCTCTTCTCATTTGGTATATCTTTACTCAGCGATTACTCGACCGGGCTGGATACTCCAGTTGCAAACGAGATGGTATACAGTATTTTATCTCTAGACCTGAACGCAGAGAGATACATCTAATTTTGCTGTGGAGTCTAGATTTTATTATATATATATGTATATATATATATATATATATATAGTATATATATATATATATATATATATATATATATATATATGTATGTATATATATATATTATATATATATATATATATATATATATATATATATATATATATATATATACATACATATATATATATATATATATATATATATATATATATATATATATATATATATATATATATATATATATATATATATATATATATATATATATATCCTGACCCATGTTGGAGCTTGGATTTCATATTTACTTGTTTTTATTTGCATAAGTAAAAGCGAATTAATAAATGGACAACGTTGCAAGTATCAAGTGTGCGCTCTTTTATGGTAATGTGTAAGTGATATGTAAGTATTACGTATGCACATAAAAACGGAGTACATCTGAAACCCAGTTGTAACGCGGATAAGGATATATATATATATATATATATATATATATATATATATATATATATATATATATATATAGAGAGAGAGAGAGAGAGAGAGAGAGAGAGAGAGAGAGAGAGAATATGGGACGTGAGAGGATGTGATCTCTCTCTCTCTCTCTCTCTCTCTCTTCTCTCTCTCTCTCTCTCTTGTCATGTATAGATGATTGTATGAATTATTTTCTTCTATCATAAATGGGGACGTATTATATATGTATAAATATGTAATGAACCAAATTTGATATTTGTTTTCCAATGAGATTTGAATCATAAGTAAACGTGAAATTTTATGGTCCAGTTTATTTCCGCTTCATTTCAGAAAATATGTATTTATTCAGTCGATTCGGTCTGTAAACTGAGCTGAACGGAATAATCGCTAGAATGGTCGCTACGGTCGTAACTTCTTTTCCTTTTCAACGGTAAATATCTTAGTCCCTCAGTGGGGTTCATCGAAAAGAAGTCATTGGACGGACTACTTACTCTCAGAGATGTTTTATTATATTATTTTTATTACAAAGATTTTTTAAAAATTTAAATACACAATAGTGTAGGATAAGCCCTTGAACCTGATTAACAATAATGATATTTTTCTCGTCGAATAGCTAGCTGTCCACCTGTTGCCAGAACACGAGAGACTAACACCGCCCCTCTCCCCACCCCCTACCTTACTTACCTTACACTTACACCTTACAGCTCGTTCGGGTTTCCCAGGTCCCTCAGTTTGAGGCACCTCTAATGTCTACCAGAGAATTGCCAATGCATCTTCCGGTATATTTTGCATCTTCCAATCTTGGATGGTCTGGGATGCAGCTTAGATATTTAGTTTGAGAGAGAGAGAGAGAGAGAGAGAGAGAGAGAGAGAGAGAGAGAGAGAGAGAGAGATGCAAAATTGTGAATCACAGATCTCAAATGGAAACGAAACCCATCTGCCAAAAATGAATTCCTAATGGCAGACATCAGATCGATCCTGAAGGATGGAAAATTAATAAATGCAGAGGAATTTTGGTAAATGGAAAATCTATTGCTGCTGATGATGACGATGGTGGTGTGCGAAATGAAGGATCTGAGCCAAACTTAATGAAATTTCCATTCGCTGGTCATTTGCAAAGCTTCGTATTGCCCAAGTTTTGCCTCCTTTATCAAGTTACATTCATGGGGCATGACGCGCCCCCTTTCCGCTGCTGGACACTAATGAAATAGGGGAAATGAAACCTGGTAATGGCTACTTGAATGCATAATTAAGCCAGATACCTGCTGTGGAGTTGGATTACAGAGGAAGAGAATTTTAATAATCTGAAAAATAAGCACCTCTTTTGTAGGGCTTGCAAATTCTCAGCTGGTACGTGGGTGTATGGGACACTTTCCTAGCAGGTTGGCACGTACGTGTACGGGACAGTCAACAGTATACTGTCTACACACTAAGGCAGTGGGATGAATAATATAAACACTTTATTAACAATGCCGTATTAGATTTCGGATATAATATAGTGGCTATCACTTAATTCAGATTAATAGAAGTTTAGGTATCTCTCTTTACATAATCAAACAAGACTATATTATAGAAGAGGATAACAGCAAGCCCCCAGGTTGCACGTTTGCTAGTGGCAGGTAACCTTATTCTAGGGTACCGAGTAATTGTTGTTCTTCATTTACATTTGGTACAGGGTCAGAGGTCAACATTCCTTAATTAATGCAGCAAGTTAAACGCAGGGGAACAGAGGCTGTTATCTTTTCTTAACTGTTTTCCATAGCAGTTTGTTTGTTTGTTTGTTTGTTTATGTTTTAGAGGAATATTCTTATTAAGGCAAACTCTTATTTTTTCTGAATTTTTTTTTTATACCTAAGTACCTCCTTTTTTCGTGTTCGGAGAAACTTGCAATGGCATTATTAATAAATAGTAATTATTCAACTATGCAAAGAATATAATTAAATATCCTTAAATGAAAAGAATGAAAAACAAGAAAAGCTCTTTTCACATTCTTTTATAAACGTGTTTCCCATATTTTCCCGAATTTAATCGATATCCTTAAATGAAAAGAATGAAAACCCAGAAAAGCTCTTTCCACATTCTTTTATAGATGCGTGGGCCATATTTTCCTGAATTCAATCGAAGCTAAAATCACAGAAACATCCCAGTATAATCGGAGCATTATGGAATAATTGATACACGTGACAGAAATGAATCCATTGTCGACAGAGTCAAACCATCAAAGAGGGAAATGGTTTAAAATGTGAACTGCAAATTATGATCCCAAAAATGGTTTATAGATATCATACAGGTTTAACATCAACGTCACGAATTCATTATTGCTGCAGCAAAATGGAAGGGGGTTTAAGCAAAGAATTTTATTTAAAAAAAAAAACAAAAAGAGGAATACGAATATATGTGCAAAATATTTGGTCTCTTAAGAATTTACATCCTAAATATGATACAATTATTTTTTATCACTTTTTATTAAAAAAAAATTATTATTTGAATATTAAAAAAAATATTGTGGTATCATTATAAAAATAAATGTACGTTTTGTCAGATTCATTTAAAATTTCTGTTTAGTGTGTATAGTTGATGAAAATCAGATTCAAGACCATCCTTTCATATTAGAACAACACAGTTCCCTAAGTATATTTTAGTTTTACCAGACCACTGACCTGGGCTGGCCCGAAGGATTATATAGGTCATAATGGCGACCCCACCAGGTAACTAGCTCCTAGGTCATAATGGTGACCCAACAGGGCAACTGACTCCTAGGTCATAATGGCGACCCCACCAGGTAACTAGCTCCTAGGTCATAATGGTGACCCAACCAGGCAACTGACTCCTAGGTCATAATGGCGACCCAACAAGGGAGCTAACTACTACGTCATATGATGACCTGGCACCCACCCTAGGCAACTGACTCTGAGATACGAGAGAGAGACAGAGAGAGAGAGAGAGAGAGAGAGAGAGAGAGGCGGAACATGATTGAGTGCACAGACAGACGAAAGTCCAGGTTGACCGCCCTCCATTTATGCCGTCGCTATGCAGATAGCCCACAATAGGGAGGTCTGTAATTGCATTTGAAAATTTCTTGGCATTAGGACAAGAATTCAATTATAATCACGTCAGTGCGATATAAACTTTTGATTTTCTAGCTTATGTGGATATTATGCAAGTCATTTCAGTATATACGATACAATAATAAAAATAAAGTTGGTTTGAGTTAGGTGAAACATTGAAACACAATCTAACTACAAATACCAGTGACGTCCATGAATTAGATGCAAATAAAGTAATAAATCTTACCGAATATTATGGAAAAATACTTCCCCTAAAACACAATATCTCAAGTTGAACTGAGTCGAGTTGAATTTTATAATTTAGGGCAAAGACCAAGCACTGGGACCTATGAGGTCATTCAGCGCTGAGGTATCTCCAATAAGGAACTGGACTGCTGAAGTGAATCACCTAGTTGATACTCAAGTCAAAAATTTAGAGAGAGAGAGAGAGAGAGAGAGAGAGAGAGAGATAAATAACTTTTACTAGCACTCATTTGGAATTTTCTATATTAGCAAATATAATCAATAAAACCATAAAACCGAAGCTTGGAAAACTATAAGTCAGGGCTATAGACTTTTTGTCTTATTTTATAAAATCTGTAAACTTAAAAGGCTGTAAACTTGTGGGCTAGGGACCAACAGACACACATACAGACGACACTGAGACGAGAGAAGTTATGAAGGAAAACCCAGGAAGCGATATATAAACTCTATTAGATAAGTTTAATAATATTACAAGAGTATCCGAGCATGAACGATAGCAAAAGACATTAGACAGAACACTAGTTTATGGTGCGTGAGAAATTTCATGTTTCTAACGCGCACCATAAAGTATCCAGAGTTATGGCTATTTTTGAAAAACATTTGCGTTTTGCTCATGCATTGCTATTTTTGAAAACCTTTATTTACCTTTTGCAAAGACATTGCTATTTTTTTGACAACCATTTGCCTTTGCAAATATATTTCGTTCGCAAGCCAAACTTTTTTTCTTAAACAGGTTTCTGATAACGAACGTATCTTGTGTTTCAGGCACAGATGAACTTAGGGTACAGTTTTTCGCTATTCGTTGCCTATTTATAACTGAAGGAAAGACCTAAGAAAAAAATATGGCATGCCGTACCAAAAATAAAAACAAAAAATAAAATAAAAATAAAAGAGAGAGAGAGAGAGAGAGAGAGAGAGAGAGAGAGAGAGAGCAGCAGCGTCCGCTTGTCCTCCTGCCCGAATTGGAATTTTCATGAGAGGTGTCATATGCCCCCCTGTTTTCCTGGCCAGGCCAAGAGCTATGTAAGGAGCGCTGTGTTTTTTTTTTTTTTTTCTTGTAAGCAACGCTGTTTTTTCTTTTATTCAATTTTTTTTTTTTTTTTTTTTTTTTTTTTTTTGTGAGAACCAGTTGCCCGGTTTGGTTGGGATCTTGTGTTAAGATAAGAAAACTAATATTATAAAGTTTTCCTGGCATGAAACCCAAATAAAACTAAAATTGTTTAATCTCAACAATTTCTATATCTCTCTCTCTCTCTCTCTCACTCTCTCCTCTCTCTCTCTCATTTTACACACAGCACACACTCACATAGATAGACATAAATGTGTACAATCCCAACAAAATAAAAACGCTAAGATAAAATTCTTTGATACAGTCGACTCAATATAACCCAATTTTTTTTTTTTTTTTTTTTTTTTGGGGGGGGGGACACTTCCAGCCCCACCCCTTTTCGTCCGCCGCTGTCCCTTTTTTATTTCCAATCTCGCCGCTCTTAGGTCAATCGACTGCAGGCAATCCAAAGTCACTCTCACTCGGTACACAGGAAACCCGGTTTTGTCATGACGCTGCTAAACGTGGAGCATTCCTGGGCAATTCTGGAAGGAGCTCAATACAAACAGTGGGGAATTTGGAGGACATTTATTTTTTTGTTTGGGAATTGTTCTCCCCCGCCCCCCGGCACCGCACCTCTCCTCTCTCTCTCTCTCTCTCTCTCTCTCTCTCTCTCTATTTTTGGTGTTACGATTTATTTACTATTCCCCTTACAATCGTATTAGAGACCTTAACTTTGATATTAATACAAAACTGCCATGTCAGGAACTAAGGCGTGATCCGACCTCCAGTCCTACTCGGGTTGCGTGCAAGATTTCCACTTCACGCATAAGTTGTAAACATTTTATTCCTAACTTAACGTGAATTAAACGTGCTGACTCTATTCTCGGTCGAATAGAGCGTTGTTTCACCACGAAAATCAGAATAAATTCGCTATATATTATTTAGAAATAATTGTTCTGTACTGGTTTAACATGCAACCAGTTTAAAGACCTTCATTGGCTAACATCACCGGCAGGACCTGTTCCTTAATAGTCACTTTCATCTTCCACTGGTCGTAGACAATAGGATGAATTAGGTATGTGCATAAATCTGAAAGTGTATACAGAGCATGGAGTGGAGCTATATTTGTATTTCACATACACATCATATCCTAATTAATGCATATTGAATGAGGATTAATAAGCCTTTCTTAATTCATATTTTTAATTTACATTAATTAGTTATTATTATTTTATTGATAAAATATCCAACTATTAATACAAATTTGTCCAAAAACAGATGTAATACAAAATATACAAAATAGACAGTAATCTCTTTTGTTCGTGCAAGTACATGGCCTGCAAAGAAAAATACAACATCAGGTAAAAATAACATGAGCATATATGATTACAAAAAACGAAAGGGATGTAAAGTTGGAGAGAAATACGTTTCTTTGCAAAGATACGTCCAGCATTTTCTTTTCGTATATAAAATCGTTGGCACAAGTTACTTTTTCATTTCATTATTCAGACCCTCCGGCAGTAGCATGGTGCCCCTGGCGCGCTAGTAGTAGGAGCAGGTCCTAAGGTAAAGCTATAATTCTGTCAAATAGTAGTATAAGGAGAAATGCCATTCTTCACGATGATACCTTCACAGTTTAATTTTATTGTACCATGTCCGGCCATCTTCCTTCCCCCCTCCTGGGAGTCGGCCCAGGCTGCTGTTAAGGAATTCCCTCGTCAGCAAAAAAAAAAAAAAAAACAAAAAAAAAAAAAAAAAAAAACATAAAACTTCTTTATTTTTTTGTTTTTTTTCTAGCGATGTTTCCATGTCATATTACGCGGCCATAAAAGTTAGCTGTCATTTAAGAAAGCACCGTCTGTTTGGCACCAGAAAATACCATTAAGTGACGATTTGACAAAAAAACGAAAATTTTCCACGCCGTTCGGCTAAAATTATCGATTATCGGCTTCCTTCCTCTACTCCCAAAGTAGCTATAAATGATTTCGAATTGTCTCGTACAAAAGCATATACGCTCACAACATTGTACTACATATACTATAAAAGTTATATATATATATATATATATATATATATATATATATCGTATATATATATATATATATATATATATATATATATGTATATATATATATATATATATATATATATATATATATATAATATGTGTGTGTGTGTGTGTGTGTGTGTATATATATGTATAATATATATATATATATATATATATATATATATATATCATATATATATATATATGTGTGTGTGTGTATATATATATATAATATATATATATATATATATATATAGATAGATAGATAGATAGATAGTGAAGTAGAAGTTAAAAACAGTTTCAGGTTTAAAAAACAAGTATTTACATACAAGTAGGTTTAAAAAAACAGAAAAAAGCTTTACAAAAGGACATAGTACCAGTAGTGCTGAAGGCAAAATTATACACACATACACACACAAACACACACACACACACACATATATAAAGTTTTATGAAGTTTTACCTTTTGGAACATTTTATGAACCTTGTGGATAGAGAGTTTTACCTAATAATAATAATAATAATAATAATAATAATAATAATAATAATAATATAATGCATATTCTTA
The DNA here is from genome assembly GCF_015104395.2 of Macrobrachium nipponense. Taxonomy (NCBI): domain Eukaryota; kingdom Metazoa; phylum Arthropoda; class Malacostraca; order Decapoda; family Palaemonidae; genus Macrobrachium; species Macrobrachium nipponense. The sequence goes on along the minus strand of NC_087204.1, from coordinate 17,324,596 downwards.
CTACATACGACTAAAAGCAAAAACTCGATGAAAAAATTTCAAAGAATTAAATCTCTCTCTCTCTCTCTCTCTCTCTCTCTCTCTCTCTCTCTCTCTCTCTTTTTGCCGGTAGCTACATAACCATCTCCAGGTTGTATACATTCCACTAAAAACAATAAAAGGAAAAAATGTTAACTAAAAATCAGAACAAGTTTGTTGACAAGACCTTATGGCAACCGTACCCAACTTTCCAGCCCGGTGTCCACATATTTATTTTTTTATTATTTTTATTAAATAGAAAGTATATCCGGGATAAATAAGCAACGTTTTGAAAAGTTCCCCTAAACCTTTTTCTGTGAATAGCATGCTTCCAGAGAAAGTTGAAGTCTGAGACCCAAAAACGACCTTTAATATCGGGGAAACAGAAAAGGAAAAGTACTTTTATGCAATTCAAATTCCATTTCTTCTCTGATGATAAAACGCGGTTCTTGTTCTTCCAATGAACTTTATTTATTCAATTTCTCGTGTCCATACTGGAAAACTTTTGGAGTACTGGAAAAGAATTGATTGGACAATTATGAATAAGGTTTTGCTCGGCTGGAAGTCTTAAAGTACTTGAGTTTGCTTAATACAAATAAACTTTAATGTAGGCTTAAAGTTATATGTTTAACGTGTAAGAATCCTTTTTTCATTATGTGAATAAATCAATTTTTATAAACGGCTGTTCCTTGTTTTAAGGATCGTCACCTATTAAACGGTGTTGTGTCGGACTTATTCATGATGTATTATAATGATTCGTGATGTATTCATAATTTAATTATAATGATGAGATAATTATCATTCCAGGCAAATGAATTAGATGTTACAGTTTCGTGTAGATTACATGTCAATATTTGGAATGTTTTACATTTATTCATTTTAAATAATAAAATGCTAACTTATACGTCCACAATACAGTCTTAAGTACCGATGGTATTATCATGAAACTCTATCTATACTCATTGTTGGATATATTCACGCCCCCATGGATATGAATAATAAAAATATTGCCTTATTTTAATAAAGTTTTATTAGAAGCAAAACTTTTCTTACTTAATATTTGGATTCGTTTTATTTTTGTTACTTTGCACTACCAGATAATGGATACTGACCATACTGATATCGGTTTGATGTGCTTAGCCACTAAAAAGAAGAAAAGATCATGGACAACACAAAAAAAAACTGTTAAGGAATTCTCTCTCTCTCTCTCTCTCCTCTCTCTCTCTCTCTCTCTCTCTCTCTCCCACACACACACTGCCATTCTGGCATTGGGAAACAGTGTGGCACCTGCGAGGAGTGCTTACAGGTGACCGAAGTGCCATACTGCACTTAATAGGTGGCCCCCAACTGTCGTTTCCCCCTGAAAATGTAGAGCTCCCAACACACTTTCAAGGAATATTAACCCCCCCCCCCCCCTCCACCTCTCCATAGCTACTGCTACTTTAATTAGACTTTCTCTCTCTCTCTCTCTCTCTCTCTCTCTCTCTCTCTCTCTCTCTCTCTACTATCATATATATATATATATATATATATATATATATATATATATATATACTCTCTCATATATTATATATAATATATATATATATATATATATATATATATATATATATATATATATATATATATATATATATATATTATATATTACGACTGCACAGCTTAAAAAATAAAAAGTAACGCAAATTAACACATCCTTGTTCATCGTGTAGCAATCTGTATTGAAGACTCAGAACAAATAATAAAATAATAAATAAATAAATAAATAAATGAATATAATTCTGTCGTCTCTTTGCTAGCTCCAGTTATAGTAGATTCACATCACCCGTGCATTTGATGTCTAGCCCCGTCCCTTCCAACGCCCCTGATTGTCTGTTGATAAGCCAATCACCAGGGCTGGAAACTCTCCTCAGTCTCTTTAGAGAGTTTCACATAGGTAGGATCTATGTTTCCACCTTTCATAAAAGACGTATCCCTCCGGAGAAGTGGAGCATAGATCCTACCTATTTGAACTCTCGAGAGAGACTGAGAGTTTTTCAGCTCTGTGATTGGCTTTATCAACAGCCAATCAAGAGCGTCGTTAAGTGACTGGCCTAGACATCAAATGCACGGTTGGTATGAACTGCTATAGCTCTCTCTCTAGGCAGGTCACCAGACACAGCAGCATTCATGTCGAGATTAATATGCTGTGAAATTAACCTTCATTTCCCGGACGTCTGCTGGAAGTTAAAAGTGAGAGAGAGAGAGAGAGAGAGAGAGAGAGAGAGAGAGAGAGAGAGAGAGCGAGAGAGAGATATTCTTTCTTAAAAGACCCTCGTCAACATAGTTATCATCATTATTCACGGTTGTCGCCTTTTTCATTTTATTTTACGAAAAAAAATACACACTAAAAAATACCAAGAATAGGCTTAGTTTATTTTTTAAATCTGCACTCCCGTTGTTCTAGTTTTTAAACAAACGTCATGGACTTTTACAGATGAGATTATTCTTGATGGAATGCAACTAGAAACAGAAAATTATATATTTTATTTTTCATTTTTATTTTGTTTTATAATATATTTTTTTTAGTAACTCAGACACATATTCTATCAAGAACCCACCAAAGAAAACTTACTAGACTTGAAATCACGTTTAGGAGCGCCATGAATTTCATATATTGAATGGAATAATTTAATCCAGTGGAAATATACTTAAAAACGTCTTGGACTATCTGTTGCTAAATTTCCTTCATGTTTTAATGCTTTCTGTTTATTTGAATGAGTGTAAATTACGCATGCATGGACAAATCGGATTTTTTTCTTTTAAAAATGCCACGATTCTTTGCTGTGTACATCTGCTTCTGAGCTAAATTGAAAGATTTATAAGATACGCCCGTAAGGCATTATTTTTTCTTGTCAATCACTCAAGATGAAATATGCAATGAAATCAGCCCATCTGCGCGAAAATAAACCTTTGGAACAACATCATCACCACAAGAAACAAGGGAAAAATGCGCCGAAGAAACGTTCAGTACAAGCTATAATGGCATATAAAATCATCAGCTATGACCGGCAGCGTGTCAGTTGCCTCACCAGATACGGTAGAGTGAGGGTGCGTCCCACGCCTCCGGAATGTGCTGCCAGATGCACGATCCATGGCTAACTTTAACCGTAAATAAGTAACAAACTGCTGAACGTAGAGGGGTGCAATTTGGCATATGTTTAGGATGATGGAGGATGGATGATCACAATACCAATGTGCAGCCCTCTAGCCTCAGTAGTTTTCTAGATCTGAGGGCGGACAGTTAAAAATGCCGACGGACGGACAGACAAAACTGGGACAATATTTTACAGAAAACTAAAATAGAAAAATTATTTTTCACGCCGCGTTCCGTAAGGCTCACTCATTCTGAAAACTTTATTTACCCAACATCAGGCGCTGGTCTCACAATTTAATCACAAATTCATATATTCATAACCGGCGCTACAAGAACAGAGAATGGTTTGTCTATATTCTCTCTCTCTCTCTCTCTCTCTCTCTCTCTCTCTCATAACAACAGGCTGTTTATGAAAATGAATGAGATTCCGTGGTTTACGGATGGCTCATTCAATGTCCTTCTGTTAATGTTTGCAAGGAAGGAAAAAATCAGAGATCTAGGAATTGCATAACTTATTCCAATTTAGATAACAATCTTTTATTAGTGAGTAGGCAAACAGAGAAAAGCGCAAACAACTCATTCAAACTACTATTTGGACAAGAGAATGAAACCTCTCCAAAACTTTCTATTTCTTTATATAAGATTCGGTAAAGATTTTTGTGTCAAATAATATTTTTTACAAATTTATTTATTCGTGGTACATATTCCTTATCCTTCCTAAAGAATGGTAATCCAGATTTATTTGTTTAAAATAAATTCCTTCCCACAAAAAAAATGCCAATCCAGATTTTTTTCTTTTGAAAATAAATTCCTTCCCAGAGAATGGCAATCCAGATTTTTTTCTTTTAAAAATAAATTCCTTCCTAAATAATGGAAATTCAGATTTTTTTTTTTAATAAATTCCTTCCTAAATAACGGAAATTCAGATGTGTTTTCCATTAAAAATAAATTCCTTCCTAAAGAATTGTAATCCAGATTTATTTTAAAATAAATTCTTTCCCTAAAGAATGAGATCCAGATTTATTTTAAAAAATAAATTCTTTCCTAAAGAATGAAATCCAGATTTATTTAAAAAAAATAAATTCCTATCTAAAAAATGGAAATCAATCTAGATTTTTTCTTTTAAAATAAATTCCTTCCTAGACAATGACAATCAATCCAGATTGTTTCTTATAAAAATAAATTCCTTCCTAAAGAATTGCAATCCAGATGTTTTTTCCATTTAAAAAATAAACTCTCTCCTCATTTTAATGAAGGCAGCATCAGGCATTGGCATTTAATTTTTTAAAACTTAGCTTGTTTTCTGTATCAATGGTGGTTGCCTTTTTTCAACCAGCCTATTGCTCAAACCACTTAACTCATTGCAATGCAATGGCTCTTATTGACTGTTATTTACAGTTCGTGCATTCCAAAACAGCGATGGATTTGACCTTCCAGTGAAATGGATCACATCCTGTATGACTGGAAATTACTGTAAATCTCTGTAAATCATAAAAATTTCCGAAAACGATAATTTTTACATATTCATTATTTCTTACTCGTATTTATGTTTCTGAGGTAAAAAGACGTGCTATGACCTTCAATAGTTTTTGTGCCTATACTACATGTTACGTTAACTTGGATGAATGATGTACGATGATGAATTAATTTGCATCATTTACGTAAAAAAGGTGGTAATATGGCTTCAGTTTCTCTTACACGAATTTCAGTTGGATATTTTTCCCTAACGCAGATTTCCTAATGGTTTTACCAGGTAGTTGCTTTTGTCATAAGACCAGTTCGATAGTGATATTACTAGATATATCTTTTTTAGTATTTTCCTTAATAACTTGTGGAACGTATTAGGGTGTATACAGAACGAAATGTATAATCACTTATTTTTCACTACATAAATCAAGCTTAGAATTATGACGCTCGGCTGAAATTAGTCATTAATAAAGCGCTGAAACGTGGAATAGACAGATATAGCCTCTAATCAATTAGGAATCGAAGTACTTATGCATCTCTCATAATCCTTCGGAGATTTTAGATTTTTAAACGCACGCGATCGCGCTCCCTAATTGGGAAGGAATAATAGATCCCTATGTTGTTAGGAGTTAGCTCACATCACTTCAAAGAGGTATTTTTATTACTGGAAGTGAATATTGAGTGAAAGCAACGTGAAAAGAAAGAGATCAAGATCAGCTTATTTCATATTCCTTTTTCATACCGTTGTTGAAATAGTAACATAACTACGTTAATAAAAACAAGGAGTGATATCGACCACCAACTTACTCGACGTGCCTGCTAAAATAATACGGTCAAATAGAGCGTTGTTACACGAACGAAAATTGAAATAAATGAGCTATATTTCTTATTAGAATTAATTGTCGTGTACTGTTTAACATGCACAATATTTATTTTTTTACATTTTCATTCTAATAAATAAATCATAAAGATCCTATCCTAAAATTCCTGCGTCTCTAACTCAATGCGAAACTCCTTTTTTAGACTTTTTTAGGCTTTCCATAGGGCTTTCCTACTCCCCAACTAGAACAACAACAACAACAACAACGTAGTTTGTAGGCTTACCCCCCGAGTAAACAAAAAATCATAAGAAGTCAATATGAAGTCTGTTTCTTATGTCATTGTGTGTACTTTCATGTTTTTTTTTTTTTTTTTTTTTTTTTTACTGTAAAGGGCCCACTGTTTTGCAACATTCATCATCAAATGAATGTCGTTTTGACCTGATTAAACGTAAAGCAACGCCTTCCGCCTGGAATGCCTCAGTGAACCGATTGCATGAAGAATTATTCAGGTCAGGGATCAAACGCGCCGCTCAAGCATCGACAAGGTAAACAACTCTGCATTAAACAAGCATTGGCGTGTACTTAATTAACGCTGGAGAAACGCCTTAAAAATGAAATAAATAAAACTGTTCTCACTAAAGTGGGAACAATCCTTTTATTTCTGGGTCATTTTCACATAATGCCGACGTATATAAATTCCTGATTACAATCCATATACGCAATAATTTTACGGTTTTTAGTTTTCTGTAAAATAAAACTATTGGTATGGCTATTTGTCTGTCCGTCCGCCCTCAGGTCTTATAAACTACTGAGGCTAGAGGGCTGCAAATTGGTATGTTGATTATCCACGCTCCAATCATCAACCATACCAAATTGCAGCCCTCTAACCTCAGTAGTTTTAATTTTATTCAAGATTAAATTTAGCCATGATCATGCGTACAACACAGTCCACCATCGGGATGTAGTTGAAAGCTTCATGGGCCGCGGCTGAGAGTTTCTTACATCACTTATACGCAATACAGAAAACTCGATTTTTTCACTTATTGAATTATGACATCAGCTTCATTATTCATTTGTTTTACATTAGTTGATGAGATATGTTACGCAGCGTCTGCTTTTTATACAATGACCTCTAAATAATGAATTACAGCCTTTTCAATTTTGTGTAGCAATCATATGTACAAACTCAATTGACTATAGGGGTATTTTTGATAAAATGTTTCTCTCTTATTATTTATATAATAATTTATTATCCACCAATAAGTGTACAGCACACCTCATGTTTGTTTCGAAAATTGATTACTATAGTAGATACATAATAACCGTGCATTTGAAGTCTAGGCCAGTCCCTTACGACGCTCCTGACTGGCTGTTGATAAGCCAATGACAGGGCTGGAAACTCTCAGTCTCTCTCGAGAGTTCACATAGGCAGGATCTATTTCCACCTCTCCTGAGGGATACGTCTTTCAGAGTATCCCTCAGAAGATATTGGAACATAATTCCTGCCTATGTGAACTCTCGAGAGAGACTGAGTTTTCCAGCCCTGTGATTGCCTTATCAAACAGCCAATCAGAAGCGTCGTAAGGAACCTGCCTAGACATCAGATGCACTGGGTTGATGTGAATCTACAGTAGTAGGTTTTTAAAGTAGTATCAGTGAAGAAAGCTCATAATAGTTTTATCAATAAAAACAGATAAAGACTCTTCTACTATAAAAAAAAAAAATGTATCCCCCTGTGCTTCATACAAGTTTGAGACATTATCTCAAAGGACTCGAATAATGAACTTTTTCTTCATACAACAAGGCGTGATCCGACCTTCCAGCTTACTGGGGGCACGTGCTAAATCTGCAGTCAAATAGTGCTTTGTATCACCAACGAAAATTGAAATGAATACGATATATTTTTTTTACCAGAAATAATTGTTCTGTACTGTTCAACATTCACATTTATTCCTTTTTTACATTTTCATTTTAATGAATAAAACATCCTGTCCTGAAATGTATGTATCTTTAACTCAACGCGAAACAAACTTTTTCGGACCTTTTTTAGGCTTTTACTACCCCCACGATAAGAACAACAAGAACAACAACAACAACAACAAAGTAGTTTGTAGGTTTACTCCCCGAGTAAGCGAAAATGTGATTCATTTTATAGACGGCGTTACCTTTATACATTATTTCCGTTTTTTATCCCCTTTAAAATGAAGTGAGATACTTCGTTTGATAATTTCCTGTCGTGAAAGTAATGATGATTCAGCTTACACTGAAAACAACGCGAGCATAGAAATATTGCAATTTTCGTGCTTGCTTTTCCCTTGGGGAATGCTGTGGCCTCACCGCTGCCAATGAATGCAATTCAGTCGCATTGATCAATTCATCCCTCATGATCGGATTATGTCGCGCTGCTCGACTGGGATCATTTGTCGTTTAACTCTTACAAAACGAATGAAAGCAATCTGTTATAATATGTGCTGTTTATTCCCATGAGCGACAGAATGTTCCGTTTGTTTTCCTGCTTTTTTCCATCTGCTTGCTTGCAGTATTGCCTCTTGACATTTATGCTCGCGTGTACAGATGGTGGGTGTTCATGTAGGAGAAAAGTGAGACTTGCTAATGCATCATTTATTTGATAAACAGAATTAGCTCATTTTATAATAGAGGCGCACTAGGAACTGATGATTAGATGGCCCTTGACAGAGTAATGCTTTGAATTCTGACCTGTCAGTGTTCCTGAAAATTCCCAGGAATGGAACTGACGATTCCATGGCTCTTGACAGAGTAATGCTTTGCATTCTGACCTGTCAGTGTTCCTGAAAATTTCCAGGAATGGAACTGACGATTCCATGGCTCTTGATAGAGTAATGCTTTGCATACTGACCTGTGAATGTTCCTGAAAATTCCAAGGAATTGAATTGACGATTCCATGGCTCTTGACAAAGTAATGCTTTGCATACTGACGTATGACTGTTCCTGAAAATTCCCAGGAATGGAACTGACGATTCCATGGCAATTTGCAGAGCAGCGTTTTATAAACTGACCTGTTTATATTCCTGAAAATTCCCAAGGAACGGAACGGACGATTCCATGGAAAACTTGGCAGAGTAATGTTTTGCATACTGACCTGTCATGTTCCTGAAAATTCCAAGGCTTACCGCAATTTCGCCAGGTTCCTCCGTTCACTCCGTTGCTCCCAAAACACGTCGATTAAATAGCAAGGTATAAACAGACAGCAGCGTTAATTGACATGAATATATTGTGAGGCGAGGTACGTAATAAGGATTCGGATTCACAGCTTAATAATTCATTTACTAAACATTCAGACAGGTCTGACTTTTGACAGGTCGAAACAGGGATTAAGTACAAGTATTTGTTTGGTCATACAGACAAATATACAAATATACATGTAAAATGTTACGGGGTTATATCTATAGATATATATATATATATATATATATATATATATATATATATATATATATATATATATATATATATTGTATTTAAGCCCGCTAATAATGATAGAAACAGTTATTTGACGCAGAAAATACAGTTAGTATATATATATAGAAAGAGGAGAGAGAGAGAGAGAGAGAGAGAGAGTTTTAAGGCGCTAAATAATGATAGTCAAGAAACAGTTATTTGACGCAAAAATACAGTGGTAGCATAAAAATCAGTGCTCAAAAATAGTGGTACCAAATGTTCACGTCATTGGCGAACGAAATTGTGACGCGGTTTATTGATTCATCGGTTTAGCGAAAAAACCGTCACTATAAGTAATAATCGTTGATTTTTTTTCACTCAGTTGCTTTGGACTCTGGAGTATGGAGAGTAATTAAAAAAGCTGTTGATCAAAAAGAAAATTTTGATTGATTTTTTTCAGGAAAACACTGAGTCATTGAGGGTCACCGGATTTTGGGTATTCATATTATGTTCATGGTTTTTTTTATTTCGTGTTTTGATTGAATAATTTTGCAAGAGTTCATAATTTTTGTGTTGATGCTTCATTCGATTACAAAAATAGAATTTACTAGTGGAAGGAGGAATAGATGATTCGGCTTTTTGTGATATATATTATATAATATATATATATATATAGGGATATATATATAATATATATTTATATATATTATATATATATGTATATATAATATAACATTATTAATTAGATAATATACATATTATATAGATATATCCATAATAATATATATATATATCGATATATATATATGTGTGTGTGTGTGTGGTGTGTGTGTAGTGTGGTGTGTGTGGGTGTTTGTTTTGTGCATAATGGAAGTGAAATTGTGTACTTTCCTTTAAGTTAGTCTGTCCATCCATTGATCTTACACAGAATGACGAGAGCCATCTTTATTTTTTTCACTTTCTAAATAATTCTAAAAGCAAAACAAATCTTTTTGTAATCATTCAGCCAACGTATTGTTAAGAAAAGCTGGCGATACCTCTTCACTAAAATCACAGAATACAACACATTTTGTTTTTAGTGATTTCTTAGTATTGCTGATCGTACCCTATCGTTACTTGATCTGATCTTCTAGGTTCACGGAATTTTCAAAGCTCGGAGGATAATATACTGAGTTAGTCCGCTTTGTTTCATTATCTCCATAATGAATTGGATAGAGAAAATGATGTGGAAGAATAACACTGGTTAAATATTTTTCTAAAACTTTTTTGCCATCACTTAGGATAATAAAGTTGATGATGGCCACTTATGTGTTAGGGCTGGGGTTCTTAAGAAGGGGTATTCATACTCCTTGGGGTATGAGACCCACATGCCGGGTGGTATGGGATTTGATCTCTGGATATTTGTATATATTTGATTTTAATGTGTCTTGGGTATACTGCATGGGTACAGTTTGTAGATAAATAACTATATAAAACTATAAATGCTTTTGATTTTCTTGTATGTTCTATTATTAACTATTCATACCTAAAGTATGAATTGTAGTACATATATATGTATAACACTATGTATTATATATGTGTATATATACGTTATATATATGTATATATATATATATATATATATATATATATAATATATATATATATCTACATACTTATATACGTATGTATGTGTGTATTTAACTAAGTATATTAAGTTATTACGTCAACAGACAGGACTTAAGTGGACTTAAGCTGAGGTATGGAACCATGTTGCCCAATCCAAGGTCTTATTTACAGATAGAAAGGGGGGGGGCGACCTTTCCTTAAATAAACAAGAGTCGCAGACAATAACAGTAAATCCCAGGCTTATGGAGAGACACGAAGCCCAACACCCACTCACTTAACACCCGCTTTTTCTTTCACTCCTTCTTAAAGGGGAGAGCATTTTATGAAGTTAGTCCCTGAGAGTTAATGGAAATCCTATAGTAGATTCACATCAGCCGTGCATATTTGATGTTTATTCCAGTCCCTTGCGACGCTCCTGATTAGCTGTCAGTCACAGGGCTGGAAACTCTCAGTCTCTCGAGAGAGTTCACATGGGTAGGACCTATGTTCCACCTCTCTTGAGGGATACTTTTGACAACCGTATCCCTCAGGAGAGGTGGTACATACATCCTGCCTAATGTGAACTCTCTCTCGAGAGAGAGACTGAGAGTTTTCAGCCTTGTGATTGGATCATCAACAGCCAATGAGGAGCGTCGTAAGGGACTGGCCTAGACTTCAGTTGCATGGT
>NC_087204.1:17305959-17308459 GCF_015104395.2 Macrobrachium nipponense | reverse complement strand
ATGCAATTTTTATTTATTGGCTATCTACCTATTTACTGGAAAAAAAATAGCCGGTACCAATAATTATCGTCAGAATGATAACTTTATGAGGCTCCACCCACTTTGGCCTCGTTATAATTCAGGATAACACTGAAGGCTATAATGGGCATTGTTGGATTAGAAAATTTCACTTTTGGCTATAAAAACTAATTTCTCGAGTAGTTGTAAGAAGTGCCAAATGATCCTACAAGGATCCCAGACAGTTTGGCCTAAACGTTTAATTCATGTATATTACTGCTACACTGTTGTGGCACTACTGCTACAGTAGTATTACTACGCTAGCACAGATACCCCACCCACATCTATGTATCGTTCCGCCATTCATAAAGTCTTTGGGTTTCAGAGCCGATGGAACAAGGTGAATGGGTTTCTGTCTAGTGGATGGGCGGCGCAACATTTCGTCAAAAGGTGTTTATTTTGCTTACGTAATGAATGTTTTTCGACTCTTGGCTCGTAATCATTGGCCATGGCGTCGGCCAGATAATTTTTACTCTATAAAAATTAAAACTATCGGGTTTAGGTTATTGATAATACTGACAAAATTTGTGTGTGGTTGTAAAATATACAAATGCCAACTTTCAGCTACATCCGATGCTTTGACAAGGAGCAAAGTCCAAAAAACCGTGTTACAGAGACCCTGAATCTCATAGTAGTCGTCAAAATATGAGCTCGCTCCAAACGGCTCCCGCGGAGCGATGTAGTTTCAAGATACAAGAAAGGTAGTTTAGTTAATGGCCTCCGAGAAGGAGTTTGTGTCTTCTAATATCGCTTTTTTTTCTGTGACGAGCTTGATGAAATGGGCTTTCCTCAGGAAGTGGGTAATGAGTGTGAAAATTTACTCACGGAAATGAACATGTTGACATCCGTGTCAAAATTACCTCGTGATGGGAGCTATGCATCTCGGGTAACCTTCCGTGAAATGAGAGAGAGAGAGAGAGAGAGAGAGAGAGAGATGGGATAGCATTCTTCATTCATTACAGAGAACAGTGCTGACCGAAGATATAAAGATATTTTGAAGTGAATATATATATATCAAACAAAAAGAAGCAGTTCTTTCACCTCACTTTTTTTTACTCTGAGTGGGGCTGATCCCTGAGGGTATTAACAACAATAAAGTAGTTTGTAGGCTTACTCCCCGCAGTAAGAAGAAAAGGAAATATATTGACTACTAAGCGAGTACTAAGGTTAAGTCCCAAGTCAAAAACAGCAACACACACGAAACATTCCCTAAACTTTCCATTTCACAGAAAAACCAACAAAACTAATGGAATAATTATTTTTTTTTAAAACATCCCATGCGTACGAATACTAAATGTCAGGGATGTAAACGCAAGTAAAAATAAAGATAAAAAAAATATATATATAAAAACACGGGTACTACATGACAGTGAGCATCATGTCCCAGGGAAATGTTTTTTCTCTCCAATTAACCGAGCCGTTGCCAGGCAGGAAACCAAGGGTTTTTGGGTCACAAAAAAAACATTACTCGCAATATTTCCCTCGCCCTACCCTCTCTCTCCTTTTCAGTTTCCCTTCTTTTTTGCTCCTTCCTTCCTTCCCTTTCTTTACTTTTACTTGTTTCTCCTACCGTTATTATCTATTATGAATTACAGGTTTTAACTGTCTTAATGAAAACGACTAGACGGGAAGATCTATGTCTCTTAATTCGAAAAATGTCTGTTATATCATGCCCTTGATAAGAAGGTCGCCATTAGCAAAAAAATTGCTGAATAATTTCAGTAAAAAATATACAATGAAATTTTTTTTCCCTACATTTAAGTTCTAGTCATTTTTATGTATTCTGTTATGAACGCAACAGAGATCTGAAGCAACAATAAAAAAAAAAATACATAAAAAACCTCTCCACGGCAGTCACTCAAATGGCGTGCTGCTATTTCAAATTTTCTTTTTCCCCCATTTGATATTTGTTACTCCGTAAAAAGTGTCTTTTCTCGCAGTATTTTATTTATAGTATTTTTCGATTACTCGGGGAGTAAGCCTCCAAACTACTTTGTTGTTCTTCTTCTTCTTCGTTGGGGGGTAGAATAGGTCTTTGGAAGAGCCTAAAAAGGTCTGGAAAGGGTGTTTTGCGTTGAGTTAAAGATACAGGAATTTAAAGGATAGGATATTTATGATTTATCTATCGCAATAAATATGTAATAAAAAAAATGCGCATGTTAATCAGTACAAAACAATTATTTCTAATGTAAAATATAGCGTATTTGTTTTAATTTTCGTTCTTGAAACAACGCTCTATTTGACCATGGATTTTAAGCAGCGCGGCCGAGTAAGCTGGAGGTCGGATCACGCCTTCTTAATATAGTTTTATCTCGAACTCACCTCTAAGAGTATTCGTTTATGCGTAACTTATTAGTAGAACATAAGAGTTATTTAAATAAAATTCATCACTTATTTCTTCACTTCTTCTTCTCTAAATCTGATGCATTTTATACATGGAAAC
>NC_087204.1:17265959-17300959 GCF_015104395.2 Macrobrachium nipponense | reverse complement strand
GAACACTGGCTTATTAGGGAATACTGAGCCTTGGGTAAACTACGCCTGTCTCTTCAAGTGACAGGTTACTTGGGCATTAATGGTTCGTGGTTGCTGGGATTCTATCTGCTGAAAATGAAATAGTATGAAAGCACTGCTGATCAATAAGTCAGTTACAAACTGTTGGCGCTCGATGGAGTTTACAACGGTTTGATTTGATTGATATAGATTATTTTTTTTCGAAAATAATTCGAAAGAATCATATGCATACTAGGGTCTACTGTTTCTTTCATTAAAAACCGTATGAATTTTGAAAGGATTCTTGACGTGTCAAAACGCCTTTAACTTTTTAATTGCCAAAAGAATCCCTTATTAACCATATAGCCTTTCCTTTCCATTTTATCCGTTTTCTGACTGAACGCAGTAATGTGTGTGTATATCCTATACTATCTAATCTTACTTCGGTTACAATTTTGTTTTCCCTAAATATTCATTTTTTTTTTGTCTGATGTTACTCGTTTTATCTTTTTCTTTTTGGAAATTAACTTCAAGATCCCAGACACCCACCTGAAGGATACCGAGTTCTTGCCTTCTTCCCATCTTGAGATGCTGGTGGACGATTTCTTCTTCTTTCTTCTTCTTCTCCCGAAATTAAGCGGCATTTAAACCCTTGGTGCTTTTCCTTCAGGAAGTGCTTTCTCTAAATAGACGGGAAAAGGCCCCTGGGGAATGGGGGCGGGGGAAGGTGGGGAGAGCGTATATAAGAACTCCGACCTTGAAAGGGCCCAAGGCAGCACTTTCAAAAATGCTATTTATCCTCATTCTCAGTCTGTGTGTGTGTGTGTGCGTGTAAGAGAGAGAGAGAGAGAGAGAGAGAGAGAGAGAGAGAGATTCTCTGTCAGTAAACTTTGACCCTTTCCATTTATCCTCCTCCTCCTTTCCTCCTCCTCCTCCTCCTCCTAATAATAATAATAATAATAATAATAATAATAATAATAATAATAATAATAATAATAATAATAATAATAATTTAAGATCCTGTATGACAACTTATGTAATCATTGTATGACTAGGCAAACATGCTCGGTTTCTTACAGGTATTATTGCCTTTTAATAATAATAATAATACTTTCAATGGCCAATCTACCTGCATCCAATTCGCCTTTATGTCGCTCATTTTCCGTCCGTTGTAGAGATTATCTTATGGTAGGATAGAGGGACTTTATGGCAGGGTAGAAGGAGATTGACTTTATGGCAGGGATAGAAGGTGATTACTTTATGGCGGGATAAAAGGAGATTACTTTATGGAGGGATAGAGGGAGATTACTTTATGGCAGGATAGAGGGAGATTATTTTATGGCAGGATAGAGGGAGATTACTTTTATGGCGGGATAGAGGGGGATTACTTTGTGGCAAGATAGAGGACAGATGCGTGATTGCAAAGGAATTCAACAACGCACCGAACATTTGTTTAAAAATGAGGTTTATCAGGAAGGTATACATGGTTGATATTACATTGCTATACTCAGGGAGGGTATACATAGATAGATTGTATACCTTCCTGAGATAACTAATATCTAGGTGATATTAGTTTTATACTACAGGAAGGTACACATAGTTGATATTAATTATACTCAGGGAGGTATACAAAGTTGATAATGGCTATACTCTGGAAGGTATACATATTTAATATTAGTATACATAGTTAACATTAGTTATATAGTATAAATTACTATTGCATAGTTGATATTAATTTAAAGTGTAAATTACGCTTGTCTCTTACAACTATTTTATCAAAGACCAACTAAGCAATATACTGAATACTTTTGGTTCTTGACGAGGAGGTATAAGTGAATTAATAAAGAAATTTGCGTAAAATAAATATAATTTTTCTCAATCAAGAGCATCGTTTGTCACGCCCTTTCAAGCGGAAACATTATCAGTTTTTTCAGTAAGCAATTCCACGTAATACCGATGTCCTCAATTCATGGAGAATTTTTTATTATATTTATTTATTTATTTTTTTTTTTACATTTATTTGGGAACCTTTGGCAGATTTTCAATGCGTTTTTTTTCCTAGTGGCTATTATACTTTTAATTAAATTTTCGCCAGAAAAGTTCATGGAGAAAGAATTTATTCGCCAACGGAACGGCTGGAACTACCTTATAACTACTTAACTAGCGCATTACATTGTTAGGTAGCTACTACTCTCCTGTATGATTATGACGCCAGGGGCTTTTGCGCGCAGACTAGTTAACTGCGGAACTATAATCGCGTTCATTGTCTGAGGTGTGACTGTGTTTGTTTTGATGATTATTAACTGATTAGTGATACTCTGAACGTGTGAGTAAATACAATCCAGTTTTCAATATATATAAGTATTATCTATGTTTCCACATTTTATCGTTAATACCTAAATAAATAATCATTGCAGTTCCTTAAGACGACTTGTACTCTGTGCTGAACAAGCAACAAATTCCATATGTTTAGCATTTCCTGAGGATTATCCACTGAAACTATACACACAAGCACATATAGACATATACACAGGCTGCATACTGTTAAAAGGATTTCCAGCCTCGTCACCAACGCTATTTTATCACAAACGTATTAACCACTTTCCTTGAATATGAGGAACTCTGGGCACAAAGACCTTATCAATGGAGTGCCATGGAAATGAATCCGTTTAGAAACTGGGCGATGACGCAAACTTTCGTTCGTTGCACAAAGGGAAAACTTATTCCAACAAGTCCATCCAGCTGAAGTTCGTTCGTAATAGGTATCACTTTGTCGGCAAATATTTGTTAGTACTAGTATACGAACAATGCTCGTTTGATTTATAACTTTCTTCCAAGCATAAAAATGATTGGTTTGATGATTTAATCCATTAATTTCAATAACAGTTGTCAAGGGAAAATGAACTTTGTACTAAACACGTCCAACATGTAGTTAGAAATTATTTACTTTAATTTGTTACAGAATTTTGTTTGAAGTATGGTCTAACGTACTCAATAGAACTCAAAACACTTCCAGTAATTTTCATGCACTAAACAAGCTGATTGTTGTAATATCTACAAGAAAAATGCGTTTTTAATCATTAGGATATAATTATTAATCGTAAAATACCGTTATTCGAAAGCTTGGCAGTCTTCATTCTAAGAATTTCAGTTTGAAAATCCACTCCAACGCGCTATGCAGTAGGTTCACAGGAAGCTAAAGTTTGAATTCACCAAATAATCTGTTTCAGTTACTTCCATGGATGCAAATGAACCGATACGTCTAAAGAGCATTAAGGGAAATGAACTGTTAAGGTTTGAGATCTTACTCTCATTCCAAGCAACGAGACATAAACACATAATTCGTAATCTGTTATTTGTAGTACTAATAACAGTAGTACCAGCAAGTGTCCAAGTGCTTCAAACAGTTGAATCTTCATATAAAATAGACAGTATTCCGTAAAAGCTTCACATACAACTGGGTTAGGTATTTACCTAGAACTTTTTGCTGGCTTTCTGGCATATTAATCTCCTAAGAATCATTTCTACCACAGAATCGGGCAAATAGGTCTAACAAATCTTTAAGACTATGATATGACGATTCGAGGGAGCTGGAAGCGTTAAAGTTTGAACAGAATGTTTGGAATATATCCACAACTTGGGGTTTTTTCTAGATTGCTAACACTCGCCCATCTTTGGAAGCTATTACGGAATATTTCTATCCTTTTTCCAACTTCAGGGAAACTACTTTGTTTTCTAGAACGCTGAGGTAATCGATGTTTCGTCAGAAGTTTGGCTTTTACCGATATTGATAAAATCTTCAAATGGGCTTCGAAATAGTTTCGTTTTTAAAGTTTATAATTTACTTTAGAAATTATAAAGAATCTCAGGTATTATGAGTCTATAAAACAAATTTGCTCCTATAATCATAACGTGTTTTCTCCGTATGGGAATAGTGCCTTCAGTTCACCTCTTTATTTCACAGTGCAACTGCTTTTTGAGATTTTCCTCCTGTTACACTTTTAGACCTGCCTACTCATTATTTCCTTTCCAGCGCTGAATGACCTTATAGGTCCCAGTGCTTGGCCATTGGCCTGCGTTCTGTATTGAGTTCGTAACAGTTGATATCATGACAGTTTTTTCCAACCATTCCAGTATATTAAATTCTTTGTCCTTAAGTCTAAAAAACGTAGAGCTATAAGTGTACATATGGATTATTAGGCTAAATTTATCATCCAAGATGTTTCGATATATGAGTATTCATAATGTCGATATCCGCGTCTGTCGGTAATAGAATTATAATAAAAAAATCCCACCCTGAGATGAAAGTGGGTCGAATTGGAAAGGAGACGTAATCTTTAGACGCTTTGACCCCCATATTTGCCTTGTCTTCTGCTGAAGGAATAGTTCTTTCTTTCTTTTTTCGTTATAATCTCCGGCACTGACGTTTCTTAGTGTCAGTTTGTCTCCCCAGCTGTTATTTAAATGTGAAATTCGCATTATCTTGCAAGGGAGTACATGAAATGGTCTTTGGACCGCCTCCCTGCACCAGCTGAGGCCTCAACGCCTCTCTCTCTCTCTCTCTCTCTCTCTCTCTCTCCGCTATTAATATCTCCTTGTCGTTTTCAGCTGAAGGCTATAACACTTAGTAGTTTGTGAAACTTTTATGATAATAAATCCTACGTATAAATAATTATACACGCATATGAATCCACACCGTTGCATCTAGAATCATCCAATGATTTCTTGCAGATTTTGATAGAATTCCTTATACTGGACTTTTAGCATTTCATCATAGTGAAGAACAGACCGTTTTTGTAAAGGAATAGTGTATCCTCATGGCACAATCTGTGCAAAAATTACATCACCTGACTAGGACACAACCAGTACAGTGATCTATCTTCATTCAAATATCATTATCTGATTGAAAAATGGTTAGTATAGAAAGCGTTAGACAAGAGCTGTCCAGTGTCGACTTCCATTTGTCGTTGGTGATAGGCTTACAGTTATTCGTAATGGATAGATATGCGAGGATTGTCTGGGAGGCAGCGTGAGAATTTCAGTGACGGGCTTACTGTAAATGGAGCAGTTTCTTTGTGTGTGTATGTATGTATATATATATATATATATATATATATATATATATATATATATATATATATATATATATATATATATATATATACATAAAACACACACACACACACACACACACACACACACACACACATATATATATAGATATATATATATATATATATATATATATATATATATATATATATATATATATCTATATATATATGTGTGTGTGTGTGTGTGTATGTATGTAGTATGTATATATATATATATATATATATATATATATATATATATATATATATATATATATATCGTCTCGTCATTGCTAAGAGTTTGTTTCTTAAGCTGGTTATATGCCAATACAAACTGTTCCTTGATCAGTTCGTAACTGCCCAGCGGCATATCCTGCAAGTGTGTAAAACTAAATTACTAAGTTTCTCGTGGTCTTACTTATAAACCAACACCATCAACCTGACATAGCGGATGCGTTTAGGAGCTGTTTACCTCACAGCAGTAACTATTGTGTTAATACGCGAACAATCATTTATAAGAATATACGCATACTAAAATTGTATTTAAAATCTTCTTTTGTGGAGATATGTATTTTCAAAGTACATATACAGTATTGTTGCTCAAATATTTTTTCTTTGCTTAAATCAGGGTTTGCTAGACGGTGCAGCGCGCTACTGGGACGTTGCAAGTTGTCGTGACGGCTCTTGTGGTTATTTTCAGTTATTTGAAGACAAATCTCTCAACAAAAAGTACATTTGCCGTCGTGCACTGATTACTAGTACAGAAAATAATTCGAACTGGACGAATAATGCTGACATTTCATGCATTGGGAGATCGTACCTTATTCCTTCTGGTACTGAAAACAACGTAGGCCTAAGTGCAAAAACCGGAGCTAATAATCTAGCGTTCCCGGAACTCCGTGCTATATCCCCTGGTATAAGTGGAATATTTGGTAATAACTCATGCAATTCTTCTTATACCTTCGCGTCTAATTCATTATTAATAAGATACCGGTAGAGCAAGTTAATTCATGAGATTTCTTTGATGAACATGGGCTACAATAGTATTGCCTGCTTTGTGGTTAGGTCTAGGCACCTTGAGAATACGGTAGCATTTCTACAGTTTTTGTTAGTTTGTTTTTTGTGTGTTGAGGTGTCAAGTTACATGAAGTTGCCCAGCTCCACTGACGATCGTAAGGTTGCAACAGCTTCTTTGGCGCGTGGTTCGGTCTAGTCTATAATGAGACTGCAACCGTTATTCTACCATACGGTTTAGTCGACGTTACCAAAACGTTCATTGTTCCTCTACTCTGTGGGTTGTCATAGATACGTACGGTTACCTAGTTCCAGTTATCTCTCTCTCTCTCTCTCTTTCATAGAATTACAATAGGATAGGAATGGTTGAAGGATAGGTAGGTTGTAATTATAGAATTATTGAAGGATAGGAAAGTGGTTGTAGATTTTTTATAGAATTATTAAAGGAGAATAAAGTAGTTGTAGATTTTCTTTATACAATTACTATAGGATAGGTAAGTGGTTGTAGATTTCTTATAGAAATACTATAGGATAGGAAAGTAAGAGAGAGAGAGAGAGAGAGAGAGAGAGAGAGAGAGAGAGAGAGAGAGAGAGAGCAGTGTTAACGGTTTGAAGCCCGAACTCGCATCCATTCACAAAATGCTGTTTTTTGTAAGCAAGTATAAACAGCTTAGTCAATACTTCTGTGCAGTTAGTGCATTAAATTAAGCTTCTTTCTCGGAATAATTTAATTGGGTTTTCTCACTAACTGCAATAATAATTCGTGTAAAAAGTCGCCCTTTAGAACTGAGAAGTCTATATTCTTTCCCAGCAAGGAAATGTTAATAATGAGCAGTCTCATTATATTCTGAATTTGAAAGCAAATAAGAGGGAGTTATTCTTGTCATTGTATTCATTATAGGCCTGATAGTGTTATTACTGACGAGAAGAGAGAGAATGATGAAAAGAATAAAGAAGTGAGTTGTGTTTTATTCGAGAGAGAGAGAGAGAGAGAGAGAGAGAGAGAGAGAGAGAGAGATAGGCAGCAAGTACATACTTGATTTTGAAGAAAATATAAGATATATATATATATATATATATATATATATATATATATATATATATATATATATATATATATATATATATATTCATTAACATATTGGTGAATGTTCTGTATACAACCTAAGCCAGTGGTAATTGGTACTGTTCAGTGCCTACTCATATTTTGTATTAGAGGTTTGAAATGGATTGGGCACGTCCGCTGTCCACGATCCGTTAACGGTCTATTGGTTAAAAGAGGATATTTAACTTGAAACTTTTCAGATTAAAAAAAAAAAAAACATTTCACAATATTCCACTGAATTTACTCGCTAAAAAAAAAGTTTTTTCGATTTGTACCTTGTGTAGAATTTTCGATGCTAAAACCAGAATTCTTGGGTGGGGAAGAGTGGGGATTTCGGCACGTTACCGTTGATAGATATGAAATCCACTAAAAATAAATTAACGTTGTGGCCATGAAATTTAAATTAGATATATTAATAGTAATTCTGAACCTGTGCTACTGGATTGTCGCGTTGGTTAATTCAGACATATGTGGTTAACTACACACACACACATTTTTTTTTTTTTTTTTTTTGCTTCGTTAAATGGTCATATTCATAAATCTGCCGAATTGGAACAAGTCGTTTCTATTAGAAACTGATTTAATTAGATGCGCTTTAGTTCAGGCAGGATTTTTTTTGTTTTCATTTTTTTTTTTCATTTAGTTTTCGTCACTCACATACATACTTGAGAGTACAGTGAGCTTCAAGCGTTTAGTTTGTCGCTTTTGGCAATAAAGTCCAGTCTTTTGTTATTTCCAGAGATTCATCATCTGCCAAGTTGGATTATGCTTTTCAAGATTATCGTACATCAGTCGCTCGCGTTTTTAGCGTATTTGGACACTGTTTTGCCAACGAACATTCCTTATTATAAACCTTGATTTATTCTTGAGATTTTAGCAGTGGGATAATTCTCACTGAATGCACCGACGCCTCGAGAAGGGTGATTAGAATTATTCACAGGAAATGAGAGAAGGGGAGGGATGCTAAATCAATCTTGTGTTTATCAGTGAGAGGCCATTTATTACTGAGTGCAATATATTGCTGCAAATGGATATCTGTTTATATATATATATATATATATATATATATATATATATATATATATATGATATATATAATATATATAGTGTGTGTGTGTGTGTATTTTATCACATCACCGTGATTCATATACAAGCATTAAGCTACAAATGTCCATGGATATGTAATTCGCTGTACCTCGGAATTAATACATTGCCAGATATTTTAACCGAAGGGAAATTTTTTAGTTGATGAGAAATTCATCGGCTCGTGGGCTCGAACCACAGAATCCAGAAATCAGGACTTACAGTGACGCGCTTTACCCACGAGGCTATCATGAGAGGTATAAGTTAATGCGACCTCTCACCTTCAAATCCCTGCCGTTCTCGGGAGAGAGAGAGAGAGAGAGAGAGAGAGAGAGAGAGAGAGAGACAGAGAGAGAGAGAGAGCAGTAGCAGCTTTGAAGTTGACCGAGAAGTCCTAATTTTTCAAATATTTAATATCTTCTTGGTGTGCCATTTTGCTTTCATGAATTTCTTCAATAATTTAAGCAAAGATGCTGATATGTCTTTCAGCAGTCTTTGGTGAATTACGGTATGTTCATGTATTGCTTATGAGAATTTTTTGTTTTACTGTGTCTAGTAACACTTCTCTATTATCGCACATAACATAACTTAAATTAAATAGTCAAAATGCTGTTCGGTAAAGACAGGAACCTGTTAAACAAAAGCTAAAAATGCCATCGGGTCAAGCCAAAGAACCCCAGAGGAAAAAGTCTAATTTGATATTCCTGCGGCACAAATACATTAGAGCTTTACTCTTTCAGAAAATGTGGAAGAGACTGCTGTCTTTGCTGGTAGCATGAAAGGAAAACTAAATGAATATAGCCAATAGGAAGCATTGGATGTTTCTTATTTTTATAAATTTTATTTATCTTCTTTAATGCTTAGCGTTTTATTCAACGACTAGCGCAGTATTTAATATTGTTTGGTCATGAGTGATCGTTTGTGCTATCACCTTTTTTAGTTTTCTGTAAAAGAAAATGATTGTATCGGCTTTGTCTGCCCGTTCGTCCTCAGATCTAAAAAAACTACAGTAGTTTTGATTTTATTTAAGGTTAAGGCTAGCCATGGCTCGCGCATCTGGCAACGCTTTCCGGAGTCATGATACGAACCCTCACTCTACCACATCTGGTGAGCAACTGGAGAGCTCCCGGAGTCCCGGTCATAGTTGATGGTTTTATACAGCATTCTACGTTGTCCAGTACTTTTTCTTACTCATGTTTTCTGGCTGTTTTATACAATCTCGCTTCCTTTTTGGTTTGTATTTTATATTTTGCTCCATATATACAGGCATTTCTGAGGTAAATATGAATGAAAGGAATATATTATGTTTGAGAAGTGAATGGAATACTGTTCTATTATATTATATTATATTATATTATATTATATTATATTATATTATTATTATATTATATATATATATATATAATAGTATAGTTATATACGTATTTACGTATTTATAGAATTAAAAGCTAAGATATAAATAGTGCTCTCCTCTGGCAAAAGGACCACCACGTCTTTGGGAGGCACCAGAAGACAGTTCTCTCATTTCGCAGTTTACAAGCTGCGAAATAAACCCCTAATTGCTGCTGTCGGTCTGAGGCTGTAAAGGGAGAGAGAGAGAGAGAGAGAGAGAGAGAGAGAGAGAGAGAGAGAGAGAGAGAATAAAAGAAGAGATTTTCATGACATTTATTTGTTGGCGATATATTTTGCAATTTTTTTTAACCACTTTGCTACATAGAGTAAATGTCATTCTACTTTCGTGTTGTATATGTTTGCTGCAGTTTTGTGTATTAAATAATGAATTTTTTTTATATTAAATAACTTAAAACATGAAAAAATATGTATATTAAATAAGTTAAAACATGAAAAATATGTATATTAAATAAGTTAAAAAATGAACATTATGTATATTAAGTTAAAACATGAACAGTTTTGGATATTAAATGAGTTAAAACATGAACAATATGAATATTAAGTTAAAACATGAACAATTTTGTATATTAAATAAGTTAAAACATGAATAATTTATATATGAAGTTAAAACATGAACAATTTTGTTTATGAAATAAGTTAAAACATGAACAATTTGTATATTAAGTTAAAACATGAACAATTTTGTGTATCAAATAAGTTAAAACGTGAACAATTTTGTATATTAAGTTAAAACATGAACAATTTTGTATATTAAGTTAAAACATGAACAATTTTGTATTTAAATAAGTTAAAACAAGAACAATTCGTATATTAAGTTAAAAAATGAACAATTTGTATATTAAGTTAAAACATGAATAGGTTTGTATATTAAAAAAGTTAAAACATGAACAATATGAATATTAAGTTAAAACA
This sequence comes from Macrobrachium nipponense, assembly GCF_015104395.2. Classification (NCBI taxonomy): domain Eukaryota; kingdom Metazoa; phylum Arthropoda; class Malacostraca; order Decapoda; family Palaemonidae; genus Macrobrachium; species Macrobrachium nipponense. The sequence goes on along the minus strand of NC_087204.1, from coordinate 17,290,342 downwards.
TGAACAGTTTTGTATAGTAAATAAGTTAAAACATGAACAATTTGTATATTAACTTAAAACATGAACAGTTTTATATATTAACTTAAAACATGAACAGTTTTATATATTAAGTTAAAACATGAACAATTTTGTGTATCAAATAAGTTAAATCATGAAAAAATTTATATATCAAGTTAAAACATGAACAATTTTGTCTATTAAATAAGTTAAAACATGAACAATATGTATATTAAGTTAAATAACGAGCAATTTGTATATCAAGTTAAAACATGAACAACTTTGTGTATCAAATAAGTTTAAACATGAACAACTTTGTGTATCAAATAACTTAAAACATGAACAATTTTGTTTATTACAGAAGTCAAAACATGAACAATTTTGTACATCAAGTAAGTTAAAACATGGACAGTTTTTGAGTATTTCTCTACGTCCTTCTTTGATCCAACCTTTTTCCTACTCCGTTTCTGATTCTTCTCTTTCACTTTTGTTTTCATTTCGACATCCCCTTCTCTCTCTCTCTCTCTCTCTCTCTCTCTCTCTCTGTTTCGCACTGGCTTCTTTGATTAAGGGAACTTGACTATCCACGAAGTATACGTATTTTGTTTCTGACGATTTTGCTAGTCTACAGAAGGACGTAAATGTATTTGGAAATAATACCCATATGTATAGACATAAGAAAAAAAAGGATATTTTCTTTAATTCATTCCTTATGACCTGCGTTCGTAGTATTTAATTGCTTGCAGAGAAACCTACTGAATAATATTTGCTTGCAAATCTGGCATCGTGAATATGTACCCTACCTAATCCAATAAGCAAAACTTGCTCGTTTCAATCAATTTGTTATAACACGAGCCCATGAAATAAAGATTTTAATGCCTAACGTAAAAATGCAACGCGCATAAAGGCTAATTATCCTGACAACGCATTTATTATGCGTGCACTAAAATCTCAAGGCAGGCTAAGTTAATTATTGTTTTTTTTTTCATCTCAGAGACATGAAGACCTAATCTCGTAGAAGAGACATTCAGACTTAATCTCGTAAGGTTAATTTAGATACGTAATAAAAGCAACTTATAACGTAAACCAAAATATAAAGAAGATTGAGAAAGGGCCACTGTAAGTCCCACAGCTAAAGATATTCTTTATTTGCATTAGGAAGGTGTTGCAATCCCCCATCGTAACTTAGCGCGTCGATGACCCTTCTGTAATCCCAGACCTGGATGGCTTTCTTCAGAGATTTAAACTTTCTTCAGTAAATCGAAAATGAAAAGGTGAGAGAGAGGGTGGGGGAGGGAAACTGCACTGGAGAGGAAAGACAGAGATCAGAAGGAGAGGGTGAATTAACGAAGTGAAAGAGAGGACAACTGAAAAGAGGGGAGAGAGAAAAAGATGGAAACGTTAGTTAAGATGAAACATCGTTTTCATTTCAGTAGTCTATGTTACAGCCGATCTGAATACTCGTTTATCGTTATATCAGTTTGGTCGTTATAAGAACGTTTTTGGATTGAAATTTAGTTTATAATCTTCAACACATACATACGTTTCATATTCTCTTTCTTCCATGTTACTTTTTCCAGCCTCTCCTAACAATTGAATCATAGTACATCTGCTTTCAGGTTTTCCACCTGTTACGCCTTTCAAATCTTTTCACTGTCAATTTCCATTTCACCTCGTAGGTCCCAGTGCCTGGATTTTGGCCTGAATTCTATATGCCATTCTGTGCATAAGACATACGAGTATACCTAAAGATTAAAAAGGATTGGATATGAACTAAGAAAAATCTAAAAAAATAATATTTGTATGTTTGGAAATGTCATAGAATCTTTTTCACATATGAATAAAGAAAAAATATTAAAAAATAAGATATTTGTATGTTTGGAAATGCCATGGAATCTTTTTCACGTATTCCCGCAAACTAAAACGTGCATTGAGCATCTTTAACCCAGAGTGAATTTATTTCTTTCCAGTAACAAAAATGAACAAATAAGACGGTTTCTGCACCATCATCCCCAAAACACGCTTATGCAGTCGACGTATCTCATAGAAAGGAATTTGCGTCACCGAGGGTGAGTTTCTAAGCTCCCTACGAAGATACATTTCACTTCCAGCGCCTCTTAGGGTCTGGAACCGACCGAGAAATGACGTGCGAAGTGACTGGACTTGTCAAAAGGTGGGAGGTTTATATCTGACAGTCACGTTTTTTTTTCCTAAGTACATGTTTTTTTTTCTTTCAAGGCAAGGGCAGACATCCTTATTGTACTGTATGAAGGGAAGTATCGAGGGAGAATATATTTTCCAGAATTAGAGATTTCAAGAAATCCTCAGCACTACCTGCGTGATTTTGTTTTGGCCGCGGTTTCTTGAGCAAATTCAGTTTAGATTGTGGTAAGGAGAGAAACGCAGAAGACATGGAACTATTTGTTGATAGTATATTGAGTTTCTATCAAGTTCCCTCTTATTGATTGATATGGTCGGTGAAATACCCAATGACATTATGGCGTATGAATGTAACTCGCTTCCTTGTTCGATATTTTGGTGATATCTATTTTTGCAAATTTGTTTCTTTTTAATATTAAATGTAAAGTTTATTACAATTGGCTCTAAAGTAATCTTCGAGACGAAAAATCAAAAAAATATGAAAACATAAAATAAAAATTTTCCCTAAGGTTTTAAATAAAATGAATATAAAATATTGCTACGTAGTTCTACGGTCTAGAAATGTTACTAAAGGACTTAACTCTTGAATATTCCTGTTTTCTGACTAGAAAATTTAATGATGTGAAAAAATGTAATTCAGTCTTTATTTTATTTTTATTTTTTTATCTTATACTGAATCATTAAAATCATGCTATTAAAGGGCTTACCTCTTGGATACTTCTCTTTTTTCTGACTAGAAAATGTAATGACATGAAAAAAAAATGTAATTTATCTTTATTTTATTTGTATTTATTTATTTATTTTACTGAATCATTAAAACCATGCTATTAAAGGAGTTACCTCTTGAATACTTCTATGTTTTCTGACATGAAAATGTACTGATGTGAAAAAAATTTATTCAGTCTTTATTTTATCTATTTATTTATTTATTTATTTTACTGAATCATTAAAATCATGCTATTAAAGTACTTACCGCTTGAATACTTCTCTGTTTTCTGACTAGAAAATGTAATTACGTGAAAAAAAAATTAATTCAGTCTTTATTTTATTGTAATTAATTAATTTTTTTTACTAAATCATTAAATCATGCTATTAAAGGACTTAACTTTTGTATACTTCTCTGTTTTCTGACAAGAAAATATAATGATGTGAAAAAAATGTAATTTAGTCTTTATTTTATTTTTATTTATTTTGTTTTACTGAATCAATAAAATCATGTACGTTTGCTCTTTCTAGGAATATGGATTAGTTCCGTAGTGACCTTTCCATCAGTTGTTCCATAGCAACCTTTATGATATCCGATACCCATTCTCTAGTTCAGTGGTGCGCATCTCAGCCATCATTTTAATTGAAAAACTATTTCAGAAAAAAATAAACACTGCGTTTAATGTCTCCAGAAGAAAAGTTACATTTCCCCTTTGCTAAAAGTCCGTGTGTAACGTATGGGGTCGACCACCTAGCAGGTAATGGTGGTCATTTGTCGGCATTACGAAGGGAGGAGGGACAGGAAAAGTGTAAGATAGTGAAAAAATAATAAAAACCAAATGGCTCTTACACATGCGAATGTCATCCTGGAGTAAATCTACACATATGTTTGTAAATCACCGTTATAGAGACACTTAACATCTGTACATCCCGCCTGTGTGACGTTGTAATTCCATACGCACACACACACACACACACACGCACAGATATATATATATATATATATATATATATATATATATATATATATATATATATATACATATATATATGATACCCATATATATATATATATATATATATATATATATATATATATATAATATATACATATATATATATATATATATATATATATATATATTATATTTATACATATATATATATATATTATATATATATATATATATCTATATATATATATATATATATAGATATATATGTGTGTGTGTGTGTGTGTGTGTGTGTGATTTGAGCGAGAAAAACACATTATAAGGACGCTAAAGACTGAAATACTAACTCCAGTTTCAAATACGTTCAGTCTATCGTCAATGTCTTGGACATAAAAAAGACAAAAAAATTTTGCTTATAATTAATTTTCGTGAATTCTTATTATAAGGATACTAGAGGTTGAAATACACTAACTCCAGTTTTTAAATATGTTCAGTTCATCGTCAATGTCTTGGACATAATTAAGACAAAATTTGTTGCTAGTCAATCATTTTGCGCTTTCGTCTCAACTTTTAATGCATTAAAATATTCCTCGTGCCTTCATATGCTTTCCCTATCCTACTCATAAAGTTAGGGTAAACCTAGTCAATTATTTCATGTATTTATTTATTTTTATTACAAACTATTGAGAGGAATTCCATCAAACCACTTGTTTCAAGGTAAGCGAATTCCCGAGATGTATACTATAGTAGATTCACATCAACCGTGCTTTTTGATGTCTAGACCCTTCCCTTACGACACTCCTGATTGGCTGTTGATAAGCCAATCACAGGGCTGGAAACTCTCATTCTCTCTAGAGAGAGTTCACATAGGCAGGATGTATGTTCCACCTCTCCTGAGGGATACATCTTTCAAAAGTGTCCCTTAGGAGAGGTGGAACATACATCCTGCCTATGTGAACTCTCTCTCGAGAGACTGAGAGTCTCCAGCCGTGTGATTGGCTAATCAGCAGCCAATCAGGGGCATCGTAAGGTAAGGGCCGAGACATCAGATGCACGGTTGATGTGAATCTACTGTAGTATTGCACCTGTCCCGGTTATTTTTCCTTTTTTTTTTTGCCATGACCTTGGGTAGGTTAGGTTACGTTAGGTTAGGTGGGTTTAGATTAGGTTAGGTTAATTCATAGAATACACGATTGTAATTTGGGTGTGGGAAACATATTGAGATTATTTCCAAGAAGATTCTATGGTTAGTTTTCAAGATATGGTGTTCCGCTTTTTTTTCAGGGAAGGTCTCGGTACTCGGTTACATTTGGGAATTACACTTCCGGTCGTGGACCTCCGAGAGGAGCATTACAGCTCTAAATGGGTCTTGGTAATAAAAGACCTTGAAGGTGTTTCGCCCCATCTTCGTCAATAGCTATCTCATTTTCGATTATTCTTACAGAAGTCGTAGTGATAAAGCAAGTTCGTAAAGTATTTCTCTCTCTCTCTCTCTCTCTCTCTCTCTCTCTCTCTCTCTCTCTCCATATATATATATAATTCATCTGATCTTATATCAATATCTTATTCCTCCATTTTATGTTCCATTGCAACGGTAATAATAATTCTTTCCTTTCATAGATATATTTTTTCGTTTGTATTTACCCATTTTTTTTATACAGTTTAGGGTCAAAGGTTACGGGCAAATAAATCTACAGATGGTTCAATATGTTTCCACCGTATCATGTATCCACGGACTTTTTTTATTTTTATTTTTTTTGTGCCCTTCAATTTTATGGAGCCCTGCTTTTATTTGGCGAGGTTTTTTGACATTTTTTTTTATTCATGACCACTGAATCATTTTATGAATATATTGCGTTACTGGGAAAAATCGTGCATTTTTTTGGGAGGATTGCCTCTACGTGCAACATTTCCAACGGAATTCCAATGTGCATTGTTATGTTTTTAGAGAGAAAATATCTGTGAGTTTTGAATTCATACACAGACTGAAATTCACAGCTTCATCTCCATCTTGAATATTCTTATGATTTTCTAAGAGGTCCACATACGAGTTCGTGTGTAATTTAAAAAGCCCCTTGCAAAGCTTTCGAACCCTTCCCTGGGTTCATCTTCAGTCAAAAAAAAAAAAAAAAAAAAAAAAAACCTCTTAGATCATTATATATACTGTCGCGATAGAGAGTTTTTCTCAACTAAATTCTTATGATAAATAGACATCATAATTACGGTAAAACTGGGTCACTTTTTTGATTGTTCGAATCGTTATGCAGATGTTTAATGATGCCATGTTATGCTTAGAAAACTCATTGCCTGCTTACCTTGGTTCCTGAGAGCATATCTGGACTTCCAGAAATCATTTAATGGTCGGGGTTTTTCGAGGTGTTTCTTGTAGTTTATGTACATAAGTATAATTTTTTTTTTCAATGTGGATTTAAGGCTGATATCATATAAATATTGTATATGGCATTCAACCTATTCCAATAAAAAAAAACAAGTAGAAATCAACTATAGGAATTATAGCCTTCATGCAATGAAGGTAATCTCTGTCTAAAAATATACGATCACGGTTCATGCCATTTTTTTTTTCATTTTAGATTTTCAAAATATTAGAAGATTTAAAGAAAATGAATCTTACTCTAATAGCCTTCATGTCAAAAATGATATTCAAAATCACGAGCACTGTTTTCAAAACGTGTAAATTATTTACTGACTAGAATCACAGTCAAGCCAAAGGAACGTAAAAATGAATAAAAATGAAGGAATCTCTATCAAAAATTCCTCAAGTGAGGGTCCTTCTCTCAAGAAAATATTTATTCGTAGAAACATTTTATCTATCCAGCGAGATCTCTATTTCATAGATGCCTTAGGGCCAGTAATAGCGTGTAAACTATAAGAAAATAAACACAACTATTCAAGTGCTCTCATTGGAAACCGTCGAGACCTCTAGAGGCAAGAGTACCAACTAAGTGTATGGAAGGTTTGCATAGGAATTTCCTCTCTTTTCGTTCGTGTATTAGGGGCGAAAATGTATTTATAGTGTCTGTGAGTTCTTCCGTTTTATGCTGACGTTCCATTCCTTGAGAAATAGGCCTGGAACGAGGCCTAAGCAAACCTATATTTATTTGAATCAGGGTATACCATCCGCTAAAGGCAGAGGATGTCGACCTACCTGTCTGTCTCGTTATCTGAAATTCTGTCTATTTTTCTGTCAGTTTGCTGATATTTGATTTGATTTGATTATATATATATATATATATATATATATATATATATATATATATATATATATATATATATATAGTATATATAAGTGATCTGTTTAAAGACATTTAACGGAGGACTGTTCTAGAGAAAGAGGAGCATTGACTCACTCTATCTTCTGCAAAGCGATAAAAGAGATTCCGAAACTCCTTCATTGTGAGAATACACACATCGTAACCAAAGTTTCAGCGTCCAAGATCCCGAAATTGCCCCAAAAGTTATTTTATGACCCCCCCCCCCCTCTTCCGGCCCCCGTAACTCGCGACCAAATTCATAACTGACGGATTCTGCCCTAGTAGTTTTTATTATATTTAAGGTTGAGGCTAGCCGTGGATCGTGCATCTATCAGGTAAAAACAAATCAGCCATAATCGTATTTCTGGCAGCGATATAGGTACCAACAACATAGGCCACCACCGGGCCGTGGCTGAGTTTCATGGGCCGCGGCTAAGAAGAAACTGTTGCTCATATTTTTTTTACTTCATTACTATTGCTTTTTTAAATCAAAATGCCTTTATCAAATCACTGGGCTCCATCAGATCTTCCACGAAAAACCAGCTCCAATTCACAGGTCGTCGTTTCGTTTTTAACCTGCACCCAACCCCCCTCCGGGACATTGTTTTTGGATGTCTTAATTTGCTGAACCGCTAAAGAGTCACGGGTTCATGCCGAATGGACATTCCAGGACATTCCAGCCCGAGGGGAGCGACGAACCCAAAACCCTTACCGGATGAAATGGAAATCGAAATGAAGGTTTATTTTTGTCGGCTGTCTGGTCGTTTTTAGACTTCCATTTTCCTCTGTCATAAGTACAAGAGCTCGAAAATCAGTGTAGTCCTTTTTGCGACTGACCTTAAAGACATCACGTTCACGTCGTAATAAAAATGTAGTTTTGTTCTCTTCAAAGGACATCGCAGTGTCATTCCGAATAAAGTGACGGAGATTCTCTGGTGTTTAAGAGCCAAGATTATGTCCCCCTTTTCATGAGTTACTCTGAGGAAACTAGGAAAGTTATCTTCATGACAAACGTGTAATTGACAGGAGTAGGATGTATGTAAATGAAATAGGCTCTATAACTCAAGCGACAGCATTGTCTCTCTCTCTCTCCTCTCTCTCTCTCTCTCTCTCTCTCTCTCTCTCTCTCTCTCTCTCTCCGTCTTTGTAAATTAATTTTGAGATGTTATAATACTGAGATTCAAGTAATCTTAGCTTCAGATATTGCATTGTCCGTTTTTACATTCAAATATTTTTCGGTTTTTTATTTTCATTCTATTTTTTTATTATTATTATTAATTTTGAGATGTTAAGAATCTGAGATTCAAGCAGTCTTAAATTCAGATGTTGCCTTGTCCATTTTTACATTTAAATATTTTTTTTATTAATTTTGAAATGTAATGATACTGAGATTCAAGCAATCTTAACTTCAGAAGTTGTCCATTTTTACATTCAAATTTATTGACATTCGTACAGATCGATCTTAGTACATGGGTATATTTGATGAGATGTGGCAGCATTTCTCAGAAATGAACATCAATAACCGATGATTTTGACGACTTTCGTAAATGGCCTCTATGGAAATGTTTATGAAAATGTCTGCTACTTTTCCTCGAAGTCTCTTTGACGCCGAATTCATGTCGGATACTTTTGTATAGGTTCCCCGACCGACCGGTTTTTGTCGGCAACATTTTGTTAGGGACCTTTGTCGATAGATTTTTCAATCGTGGGGATTTAAAGTCTTCGCCACTTTTTACTGTGGCGACTTTCGGTTCTCGAATTTTATTTACGACTTTTAGACTCTGTGGGATTTTGTCAACAGCTCTTTGATGACAACTCTGTCATACAGAGGAATTTTGACGCGGACGTTAGAAGTACAAGGTTCCTTTGTGTCTGTCTGTCATAAGTATTTTCAAATAAGGACAAGCACCAGTCTATAATTTAAATGACGCATTCCTAAGCCATTATATCCGTGGTTTTCGTTCTTAGTTGACTCTGTCATTTCTAATATAGCAAATATACTTTCCCATTGAATATATATATATATATATATATATATATATATATATATATATATATATATGTATATATATGTATTTACAAACCACTGCACATTTTTCTAGGTAACTATACCACCCACAAAACCGTATAAAAAAAATAACATGATGGTGTCTCATCTAGCAGGCAAGCCAGAAACTGCCCAGGAAATTGAATCTGAATAGAAACGAACTTTCCATCACTTTTACAATATAATAAAAGATTTATTGTTGTTCGTTCGAACGTGAAAACGGTTTATACAGGATCTGATTGCACAGACGAAACTAGATACGCCGATGAGCTGTTATTTTTCACCTGGATGTTAGAATAATTGTTTTTTTAAATAAAAGAAAACCTTAAAACGGGCATGAGATTTTACTTTCATCTACTTATGTAAATAAAATCTAATAGTGGCAGTCATGTCTGAATACGTAAAAAAGATTTTACCAGATATCTAAATATCCCAGTGAACTGCTTAGTCTCGCCAGCTTGTGATGGTAGTAACAGAAGATTAAATATATTTGCTATATGTCTGAATGTCACCTAGCCAGCTTGACATTGTGATGATCGTAACCGAAGATTAAATATATTCAAATGTCTGAATGACACAAACATACTAGAGTGATGTCACTTGAAAATCACTGACCTCACCAACAATACTCCCCAACAGTGTATAAAATAATTACACAAGAGTGTTAAACTCATTCTTTCATCGGCATAAATCCTGTTGGGTCAGGAACCGAACTATAAAATTTCGCTTTCAACTGCCAATGAGTCTCTCTCTGGTTTGCAGTGGCAACAAACACTTCCAAACAGAGTGGCACTCGCTCAAGACCTCGCTAATGGCTTCTTTGTTTCAGACTGCCTCATTATTCCATCGGCGAGGGTTCTTCGGTAAGCAAACGGAATTGTTGGGTTCGGAGTTGAATTCTGTTGTCCTGATTCAAATGAACTTGTTCTTTGTTACTCTTTGTCTTCGGGAGTATGATGGATATTCTGTGCTTGTCTTCCTGGCAATTATAATTTGTAACCTACTGGTTACTCTCCGTTTGCTGGTCCCCTGGTATGGTCGCTAGTGTAATGGTATCCCGCTCAGATGTGGCGAGTTCGCGCCTTCCCCAAGGCGATGAAAAAAATCACTGCTAAACTCTAGGTCAAATAAAGCGTTGTTTCGCCAACAATAAAATTTAAATAAATGCGCTATATTTTATTTGAAATTTTAGTTCTGTTTTGTTTAACATGCATACTATGTAATCTTTTACGTTTTCATTCCAAAAGGTAAATCATAAATATCCTATCCTAAAATTCCTGTATCTTTAACTCAACGCGAAATAACCTTTTCAGACCATTTTAGGCTCATACTATGAACGTAGTCATATTTCTCTCTCTCATTTGTTTCAAATATCGTTGTCAGGCGTGGGATGCATTCAAATAAGCCTTTTGTTATGATACGTTATATAAACTGGGCCAAATATGTTCATGTCTATTTCCTGTTCACTTGATGATTCTCGGTTTACTGCGTTGTTTCTATGCGAGTTCGATTCTCGGGCATTCCACTGAGTGTGAGAGAAGTGTATTTCTGGTGATAGAAGTTCACTCTCGTCGTGGTTCGGAAGTCACGGCAAGCCGTTGGTCCCGTTGCTTAATAACCACTGGTTCCATGCAACGTCAAAATACCATACAAACATCAATGGGGGCCGCCATAAGACACCGATTTTTTTTGTACTGCGGAATCGCAAATTAAAGTATCCCTGTTCTTACTTTCATGCCTGAATGTTGTGGTAATTTGTAGATATGTTTGTGTAGATGCGTATATGCGTGTAGTGTTTAAGCCTCCACAGCTAATATATGTATAATTATATATATATATATATATATATATATATATATATATATATATATATATATATATATATGTATGTGTGTGTGTGTGTATATATATATATATATATATATATATATATATATATATATATATATATATATATATATATAATATATATACATAGTATATATATGTATTGTGTCTCATCTGTAACCCAGTTTCAGTGAGCGTAAGTGAATAAGGCTGGAAATAGCGTTCTGTGATTATTCATTTCGTTTCATTTATAATTCATCGGATACGCCCTGTACTAAAATCAATGGTCAAATAGATCGTTGTTTCACCAACGAAAATTTAAATAAATACGCTACATTTTATTAGAAATGATTTTACTGTACTGTTTAACACGCACATTATTTATTGTTTACATTTTCATCCTGATAAATAAATCATAAATATCCTATTCTAAAATTCCTGTGTATTTTTCATTCAACGCGAAACACCTATTTTAGGCTTTTCCATAGGGCTTTCCTAACACCTCCCCCCCCCCCCCCCAACAAGCCCCCCCCCCCCAACAACAAGAACAACAACAACAACAACAACAAATTAGTTTGTAGGCTTACTCCCCGAGCAAGCGAAAACAAATTACCACAAAAGAAAAAGCCAATAAAAGCTTCGCCCACTGTCCTTTGAGAGAGAACCCTCTCAGTGGATGACTGCTAATCAGATAACACAAAAGAACAGAAGAAAATCCCAATAAGATCTTACCACAAGAGACAATAAGAAAATCGGTTTGGCAGCTAATAAAAGCGTCGTCCACGGGAAAACAGAAGAAAGTCCTAAATAAAGGTCCTGACACAAAAGGCAATAGGACTTATTAAGGCAGGCTTTTGCGCGGGTCAAAGGGAGCAACACAGGCTATTGCCGAGTTTGTAAACACGTTCATCTTTTATTCATTTTCTTTATCAGCCAAAAGAGTAGAAGACTCACAGCAGGGGAGAGAGGGCCTAAAAGAATTGTAGAGAAAACATCTCTCTTCCTTTTTATTATTTTATTTGTTCTGGTAATTACAAGGGTAATTAACTCTCTGGTGGCGAGAGGGACAAAATGATGAGGGATTGAAGACCCTTTCTCGGATTTCCAGTATTTGTAAATTATATATTATCAAATCAACAGACGATTTGGGAAAGTGCTTGAGTAATACTGAAATGAACGTTGAAAAGGGAATGAGTTGAAATTAAAGAAGTTGAACAGCTAAGTAAGAAAGGATCAAAATGGAAAAACAGAAAGAGCAAGGTGTGATCCGACCTCCAGCTTACTTGGGAGACGTGCAAGATTTTCCCCTCATACTCGTTTAAAGAGAGAGAGAGAGAGAGAGAGAGAGAGAGAGAGAGAGAGAGAGAGAGAGAGAGAGCTTGTACTTTTAGTTTTCTGTAAAAGAAAACTATTGAGATGGCTTTGTCTGTCAATCTGCACTTCTTCAGTCCGCACTTTTTCTGTCCGCCCTCAAATCTTAAAAGCTACGTAGGCTAGAGCGCTGCAAATTGGCAAGTTGATCATCCACCCTTCAATCATCAAACGGGATTAGCCCCGAGGAGGAGGCATATGGTATAATGTCAAATAGAATCTTCTAAGGGAGGTGGAGCAGTATTTCAGCTGATGTACGGAATTACAACGAATTAAGACAATCATTCAAGCATTTGAGGAAGGATATTATATATCATTAAAAGGGGGTATAGAGAAGCAATAAAGACGTGAAGGCAGATCTTGGGATCTGAGGCATCAACATTTGGAGATTTAAGGACAGTAAATCTTCCAAGAAATATTAATGTTTACAAGGACACACGGTTCACATTACTGAATTCACTGGGGCTGAAAGGTACTGATAATAACCGAATATTTTTACAGAATTATTCTGATTATTTTTTCCATAAAATGATTCCGATATTACGTTTTTTTTAAGTAGAAGAAGAAAGGGAACTGGTAAGTTAGTACTGAAGGTCGAAGGGTGGTAGTAGATCGATAACATAGCAGCAATATCAGAAATATAATGAGTTTTTGAAAAGTAAAAAATAAAAGAAAGTAAGCAGCTTTATCATTCTCTCCTCACTAAGAACCGAGTTCAATCTCAACTTTCCCTTTGTCATGTTAGGTAATAATAGGAATTTATCCGGGGCTATCTTGGCAGTTTACAAGTCGTTTAACAGTGAGGACAAACGGAGAGAAAGAAATGGATGTGTCATCAGTGAACGAACTCCCAAGGCTAAATAAATTTCGGGGGAAAAATTGGAATTTCGCATAATATAAATTACGGAGCGAGACGCTGGAACAGAGGTATATATTGCAACGAATTCCGGAGTTCCACAATGGCCTCGGAACAAATCAGGTAAAAGTGACGCTATCAGTAATTCATGGAGGACGTCAGAATGGAGAAAATATGGAGGCTTCCATTCTCCGTCCATTTTTTTTTTTTTTTATCAATTTTTCTGAGAACTGAGCATTCATTACCTGCCGAGTTTTGACGCCTATTTGTGAGGACATGGTAGAGGCTGTTTCCAGCCAGACTACCTAAGGACATCTATTTCCTATTTATCATGTAGACTATAAAGCATTTTCATAGATCTTGATTTTTATATATAGATTTCATTTATATAGATTTTTTTTGCATTATGCCAAGCACTGGGGCAATCAAGGTCATTCAGCGCTGAAACGGAAACTGACAGTAATAGGTTTGAAAAGTGTTACAGGAGAAAAACCATAGAATCAATTGTTAGGAGAGGCTGGAAAGTAAGATGGAAGAAAGAGAATATAAACGGAGGTACAGTAAAAGGAATGAAAGTAGTTGCATCTAGGGGGCTGAAGAGACGCTGCAAAGAACCTTATAAGTAATGCCTACATTTCACCGAATGAGGTGCACTGACGGCACTACCCCCTTTCGGGGTTGATTTTTATAGACACCAGCAAAAGAAAGGAAGAGGGAGAAAGAATGAAGCGTAGAATTCCTGGAGCGGAAATTGCTTCGTTTCCAGTTCTGGTTTCCAGTTTTGACTTCCAGTTCGATTAAGCGTCAACGGAATTACTTTTTCTGCTCATTCCAGGACCTGGAACCAGTCGCTCAAGGGAAAAGAAGAGGACGAGAGGCGATGCGCCGGAATTGGTATTTTCCACCCAATACTGTCTTGGCTTTATTCACTTTGGATATTTTTCGCTTACTCGGGGAGTAAGCTTACAAACTACTTTGCTGTTGTTGTTGTTGTTGTTGTTGTGGAAGAGCCTCAAAAGGTCTGAAGAAAGTGTTTCACATTGAGTTTAAGATACAGGAATTATAGGATAGGATATTTATGATTTATTTGTTAGAATGATAATGTAAAAAATAAATAATGAGCATGTTAAACAGTACAGAAAAATTATTCCTAATAAAATATAGCATATCTATTTTAATTTTCGTTGGTGAAGCAAGGCTCTATTTGACCCTAGATTTTAGCACATTCTAATTTACATTAAATTTTAGGACTATAATGTATACAAAATCTTGCACGAGGGGAAAATCTTGTAAGCTGGAGGTCGGATCACGCCTTGTTCCCTGTCACATTACTTACATTCATTTATGGAATAAATAGTTAAAGGCTTTTAATTATTTTTTCAATATGTATAGCTTTGCTGGAACTCGAGATAACCAGATATCTGCAAGAGTCAGCGACTAGAAGGTGGAAAGAGACTTATAGGAGGAAACCATTTTTTCAAATGTAGCCTTTGTTAAATTAGCCTCAATCAGTAACTGTCACACCGCAAGGTTAGCTTTGGAACTCCCTTCTCATCTCTGTTTTTCCACAACGCTAATAGCATTCTATCCTTTAAGAGCCTTGGGCTGGAATAAAATGTGATTTTTAAGTATATCTACTCCTATTTTGGTGCAATTTATAAGTATCTACTCCTATTTTGCTACAATTGATATGTATCTACTCCTATTTTCCTAAACTCTAAAAGTATCTACTCATATTTTTGTGCAATTTATCAGTAGCTACTCCTATTTTGCTACAATTTATAATTATGTACTCCTATTTTACTACAGTTTATAAGTGTTTACTCTTATTTTCCTAAACTTTAAAACTATCTACCCCTATTTTGCTAAAATTGATAAGTATCTACTCCTATGTTGCTAAAATCTTATAAGTATATACTCCTATTTTGCTGAAATTTATAAGTATATGCTCCTATTTTCCTGAACTTTATAAGTATCTACTCCTATTTTCTTACAAATTATGAGTATCTACTCGTATGTTGCTACACTTTATATGTATCTACTCCCATGTTGCTAAAATTGATAAGTATGTAATCCTATTTTGCTAAAATTGATAAGTATGTAATCCTATTTTGCTAATCTGTTTAAGTATCTACCCCTATTTTGCTGCAATTTATAAGTATCTACTCCTATGTTGCTAACCTTTATAAATATCTACTCCTAATTTGCTGCAGTTTATAAGTATCTTCTCCCTTTTTTTCTCCCAATTTGCTACTTATAATCACATACAATTTACAGATACCAATTACCACCATCACTCAAAGTTTCCCTATTTTTTTCATAAAGAGATCCCAACTAACTGCTGTTGCAAATGCACAGTTCCCCTTCTGCTTCATTACCCATTTTTATGAATGTAAAGTCCTTGCACTTTCTGTTGAAAGGGGCGGTTTGTGGGGGCCGGGTGGCCAGGGGGGTTGCTGCACAATTAGCAGACTGACATTGTAAATGACAGGGACATCTGGTGTTTATCATCAAGTGAAATGCGAATGATTATATATAATATATATATATATATATATATATATATATATATATTATATATATATATATATATAAAGACAAATGCCAGGCCTTTCGACTTACCGTCCTTTACTTGGCAGTAAGTCGAAAAAGGCCTGGGACTACTCCATTGTCTCTCTTTCCATCGTGGAATTTGTCTTTATATATATTCATTACGTTCCATATGTTCTTAATTCAGTTATGCACACATACACACATACATATATACAGACTGAGCAAAGCTAACTGTAGAAATATACAAAATTAAGCCATATTTTATAAATCCCTTAAAGAGACATCAAAACACGAGTTTTATAAACTGCGTACTGCTTGGCATCGTACCAACAGTTATAATTAAGAGTCAAATATATATGCTGAAGATACAGAAATTACCTTACAAAATTCTGGCAATAATATTGATGATGATTATAAAATACAGAGAGAGAGAGAGAGAGAGAGAGAGAGAGAGAGAGAGAGAGAGAGAGAGAAAGTTCCTTGCAGACCGAACATCAAAGGATCTGGATAAGGAGATTTAGATAAACATCATGTTTTTCCTGAGCTCGAAGACTCCACTTGCTCTTTCTAAGCTTCTCATTAACTCAGTTATGTAAGGTAATCAAAATGGAAAATAAGGAGACGGCTATTGTTTATAGAATATAAGAACACCTTGAGAAATTACTTTCCGAATAAATGTAATGATTATAAATTTCCATTGTAATTGAATGAGTTCATTGGTTTTAGTGCATGTTTATTGTGATTTCTCTGTGATGTGCTCCTAAACATAATGTAAACCTTGCTTTAATTTTTGTGTTAGTTTAAGGAATCTATGTTAACGCTTTTATTGTGGTGCTTCGTTGATTTGTAATGTTACAACTTTTGTAAATATTACATATATATTGTGTTTTGAAATAAAAGAGCCAATAAAGTTATGCAAGGCGCTCACTAAAAAGATCACAGGATTGAAAAGAAGTTTGATTGTATAACTGAGAACGCATTCTTTCACAAAAGTCGGTAGAGAAAATAATCTTATACGTTTTTATCATTCCCCTGTTTTTAGCACTGGTGAGTACATATAGAAAACGTCATTAAGTTGAGAACGTTTGATTGCGTATTTGAAAACAATGTATTTTATAGAACAGGAGAAAAATAGCCACGAAAAAAAAAAAACAATAAGAATAATAATAATAATAATGTATGAATCTTTCGATATGAAAGTAGCCTGTGTTTTGCTAATAACAGCAAGTGACCCATAGAACTTATTATTCGTAAAAAAGAACGAATTCACTTCCTTTCCATTAGTGAAATACCCCCGCTGCAGTTCTTAGCTGCTTTGGGACAGAGGTAGTGAGTTTGCTCTGCTCAATGTATTTGGAAAGCAAGCGGGCTGAATTTGCATATGACACACTCCGGTGTAATATGTATTTGCTGGAATACTGGTTGAGCTCGAGACTGGAAGAGATTCTTGTAAAGGTTTTTATACCGAGGATAATAGTTTTTTTATTTAATTATTATTATTATTTTTTTTTTTGTAAATTTTACACGGTCATTGTCACGATAAGAACAAAATGGTTAACAGAAGCTGTTCCAGAATAGCTGACGCTGAGCAGTAACACTAAGGAAATGAAGTATATACGGGGAATATAGTATAAATTCTTACTGATAGATGGCGCTGACATTAATGGTATTTGATAATTGTCTTCTCCCTATTGGTTTAAATTGCCAACTTATTTTTTATTTATTTACTATTTTTTTTAAGTTAAAACAAAAGATGGAATTCCTTGAGTAACCTTCGAAAAATTCCTATAATAAGTGCATGGAAGATATGTTACTTCGTGTACATTAATATACAATTATATAAAAAAAAAAATTTCGTAACTCTCTCTCTCTCTCTCTCTCTCTCTCTCTCTCTCTCTCTCTCTCTCTCTCTCTCTCCCCGATTCAAGCTAGCTCAGTCTATTTAATGGTGTGCCTAAATATTCGTACTTATAAAACGAATCTCCAATTCAGGAAAATCTCGAGACGTTGGCGCGCAATCATTTTCCAGATTCCCCGCGCGAAGATTGGAAACCCCCGGAGGACGAGTGGGCTACATCTGACCCAAAAAACAACGCCCCTCCCCCTCACCCTCCCCCAACTCCACCCCACCCCGGGCGGATTTACATGCAGGGTCTGCCTGGGCCGCTTTCGTCTTGCCAAAACATGGGTCATCAAGAGAGACATTGCTGGAAAAGCGTCTCTCGGATGGATGTAGTTTCCTGAACTGCAGGTAATCGGTCTAGTTTCGTAGCCTTTTTTTTTTCTATTCGTTTTTTTCTCGACTTCTTTTTGCCTGGCGTTTCTTCCCAAATTTGTTTAGATCCATATACGCTTGATACTCCGTTTACTTTAGAGAGTAATTCCCATTATAGCAATATTTAATGAGTCTATTATTCTTATCTCTCTGGATTTCTTATTAAAGCTGGAATATTTAGAAGCATCCTTCATTTCTGGAACCAACACAATTGAAGCACCTCTTCTGTAGTCATTGCTACAATCATCTTTGCTTCAGACTCCATGAATAGGAACTGGTAATCCCCCAATGGCATTCCTGTCTCATCACCTGATATATACAATAAAGCGATGTAGCATTCGTTTATATATATATAAATATTTCGAAAGTATGAATATATTATGTATGTGCTCACGCGAGGAAGTGATTCACAAGCCGCTATTTTCCGGCGTCAAACTTATGGATTTTTTTGGGATCTCTATATCTCTTAAATATGCAATCAAGAGCCAAAGGCAGGCTCAGTTGACAGAATGCTCCGGAATTTCTATAAGCGAACAGTTACGGAACAAATATTATTCCATATTTTTCAGCTCGAAGCTGGAAGACGGCGCCTTATTCCAGTCATGGAATTCGCTAAAAAAATAATAATAATAATAAATAAATAAATAAATAAAAATAAATAAATCATTCCCCAGTTCTTCGTAAAAGATCTCTCTGTGTCTGGAATTTAAATATGGAAAGTTTAAATTTGATATATGATTTCATATATGTGAAGTCGCTTTTTATTTTTTTTTAATTGCCTAATCAAGCCCAATTGCCGTCTGAGCAAATGATGCTTTGTTCCAGGAGCTGTTTCCTTGATTTGAGAGGACTCATTCTCAAAGAGAATTTCTTATTACATTCGTTTTACCGTAAACATTTAAGTTACTCAAGCAAGAATCCTTTCCATAGGCCATTCGGATCTTTCTTTCTTACATCACAGTAATGGAAAAGTAACAAAATCAACCAATAGATCGTAAGTCAGCATATCTTTTTATATAGGAAGTAACTCGCTTTGCTTTCAGGAGTAGATGAAGTTTTCCTTTCTATTACAAAAACGAAAAACTTTCACCTTTCATAGATATTTGTGTTAAATACCTGATTGATTACTGCTCAGTTGAAATATTAGGCGTCCATCGAACTTCAACTTTAAACATTAAAACAGAAATCTGGATGATCTGCTTCGGGTGAAATGTTAAGCGGTAAGTAGACGCAATTTTTTTTTACTATATCAGGTCAATATACTCTCATCATATATATATATATATATATATATATATATATATATATATATATATATATATATATATATATCATATATGAGTATGGAATGGATTTGGGTATGGTACAAGCACAGGTATGGGTATGAGTGCAGGATGGGTATGGTACAGCTCAGGTATGGGTATGGGTGTGTATATATATATATATATATATATATATATATATATATATATATATATATATATATATATATATATATAATGTGTGTGTGTGTGTGTAGATGGTTGTGTATACAGACATGCATACATTGCTTCAAGTCTTCATAGCATGATGAAAACGGTCTACCAGTGAATATGAGAAGGGAACCTCAACTCATGCTAATAAATCATTAGTCAGATATGGACAGGTCTGCTTATATTCAGCAATAAAACGACGAGTTCCCATGACACCCAAAGTCTTCATTAATCACCCATTTGCGCATCAAATTCCTTTCTATCTTCCACCCCTAAAAAACTATTTATCTAGTAGCGGTCAAATTTTTTCGCTCATCTATTCCTTCCACCCTTTTCATATCAATATCTCACCCAATAAATCGATTTCCTTTAGTTGTCGATAGCCAGGTTCATTTTTCATATCAAAGCTTTTTTTTTTTTTACAGTATTTTTTTTATTCATTCAAGAAGTTCTCAAGCCTGCTTCTGCATTTGTTTATCCATAACCGTTTTTAAGATTTCTTTGCTTCGTTTAGCTAAGCTGTTAATAGTTAATGCCCATTTATCTTCCTGTGGTAATTTGCAATGTCAGACTAACCTCTCGGAGCAGAATTTATCCTAATGCATTATATCAGCTGAAGATCGTTCATTGTAAATTCAATATATTCCCGATAAGCCTAGCAGCAACGTTTGTAATCATAAAAAGTATGACAGCAGGTATTCGTCTTTGTAAGTCTGCTATCGTTCTAAAGTCTTTTTTCATAGCGTTTATATATCTCGCCTTTACTCCAACAAGTGCAGTAATTTGAGCCTGGTCACTCATTTAATAGGACTTTTAGTTTCTACTTTACCCAGCCTTGTTAAAAAAAATGGGTGAGCCTTTTGCGAATATATTGGCAAGCGAAAAGTGAATCCAGATCAGATGGATTGGAAGGTTACTCATATTTCACCGAGTTGACGAAGGTAGGCTCCGGTCCTCTTTTGGGAACCTCTTCGATAATAAGTAAAGCCATTCCAACAAAGATCGTTTACAGCTTGGCAATTTTATGTAGAGACATCTTCGCTGTAAGCCAATTAAAATACCCAACACTTCCCTTTCAGTCCCTCGATTTCGCCTCGGTCCTGACAACGAGTAGCCAGAAGGTATTTACTAAGAGCTTCTCGGAAAAGTCGTGAAGGTACTAACAAAGAGTACTTTATCCTCCATCCCTCCCTCCCTTAAGAGTTTGTTTTGACTCACCCCCCACCCCCACCCCCCACACCACCCCCACCTTCATCCTCCCGTTAATGTGATGAAGCACTTGGTGAGCGCGCATTTTAGTTTTCTGTAATAGTAAGCTATTGAGCCGTCTTTGTCTGTCCGCCCGTCCGCCCTCAGATCTAAAACACTACTGAGGCTAGAGGGCTGCAAATTGGCATGTCGATGACCCACCCTCCAATCATCAAACGTACCAAATTGCAACCATCTGGCCCCTGTAGTTTTCATTTTGTTTAAGGTAAATGTTAGCTGTAGATCGTGTATCTGGCAGCGTTTGCCGGATCCATGGGACGCATCCTTACTCTACCGCATCTGGTTAACGAATTTCTAATGATTCCAGGTTTGTCGAGAATGGAGCGGAAGGAAGAACCACATGACTGAGGATGAAATATTTCAAATACAGAACATTTCCCCAATTGTAAAAATCGAGCAGCTGGCATTACGAAAGACGAGGAAGGCCGTTAGCAAAAAAAAAAAAAAAATCATAAATAGATAAATAAATAAAATAAAATAGATAAATAAAAAAAACTACCTGGACCCCTACTGACCTTACCTAAGGTATAAGAAATCAGCAACGTAATCAGATCTCAAATCTCTCTCTCTCTCTCTCTCTCTCTCTCTCGTGTCCGCCAGCATAACCCTGACCCAATATGAAAACGTACATGATTGTCGAGATCGTAAAACAGAAAACCGGTTGCCGCAGAAATACAGGAAATAGGTGAATCCCTATTTGTAATAGGCTATATCCGCGGTAAATTGTGTGTAGTGCTATTTGATGAGTGCTCTTTTGTTAACACTGGAATCCAGCAGTAATTGCTCTACAGGGAGAGTTTTATTCCTGGCCAATGGGTCGTTTAATGGTTCTGGAAACATCCAGCCATGCCTTATTTTTTTATATATATCAAGAGGACTCCTAACTTTGCTGAACTGAATTTTTGGGGGTATTATCTAATCGGACTTTAATGTTGACTAAACTGACTTTTAGTATTTTCTATTACGTAAGTACTTGCGCTACTAATTGTATCGATAAGGCTACTAAAACTATCATTAATATTAATTAATCAAGGTTCCAAAACATTAGGCATACCATTTGCATTAATACACACACACACACACACACACACACACATACTATAGTATATATATATATAGTATATAGATATAGTATATATATATATATATATATGATATATATATGTATATATATATATAATATATATATATATATATATACTATATATATATATATATATATATATATATATATATACACACACACACAAACATATATATATATATATATATATATATATATATATATATATATATATATATATATATAATAACTAACGCTATGGAAATATATTAGGGCTGGTTGCCTTGATAACAGGGCGCCCTATGAGGTAATGTTAGACTTGCGATAATCTTACGCTAAGTCGGTTGGTTATGCACTTCCATACTCATTGGAGTGTCTTGGGGTTTCATGATAACTAACGAAGTATCTTCTTTCGTTATGACGACGATGTGTTAAACTCATGATATCTTCTTTCTGATGTGAGGTTCTAGTAGACAAAAACACGAAGTATAAAAAATAGTTCTATTCTCTGAGATTACATGATGAAGATCAGATAGGATTGTACAGGTCTTCTAATGACGATGGCTTGATCGCTTCTGCCAATGATGATGGCTAATTCTAATCTACATGATGAAGCTTAGGTAAAGATGTACAGGTCTGCCAATGATGATGGCTAACTCTATTCTGACTACCATCTCGGTTATAAATCATAAAGGAAGCAGACAGTAGCTCGAACATATGAACATACATACAGATGACACATTACGAATCACGTAGGCCGTTGAATTATAGGTCGCGGTAGTTGTCTCAAGCAGGAGGCTTGGACTAATGTTTTCAAAACAAATGAAGGACCACAAGTGACGGCATGTCATCTTAGCCTACTTTATTGTATACGTCATCTTAGAATACTTTATCGTCTCTGGTCTGATCACATTCCTGCAAGCAATCTGGTTGACCTCTTTAGTTTTAGTTTTTTATATATATGGAATAACATTCCATATTTTTATTATGTAATCACTTACAAATACATACTTTGGGTCATTGTGCAAGCCTGTATGTTGTTTATCGTGATTTATTTTTGCATCGTCAATGATATAAAGTCCTTTTCATTCATACATTACCTGCAATAAAGTTTATAGTAAATGACCTCTGATTCGTGTAGTCAGCAATCTACCATTAATCTATCATTCTGTCAATTTATTCACCAGCTATGGCAGCGAGAGACGTAGAATTTGAAGTATTGTATAACCACGTAATGTCAAAATCCAGTCGTGTTGAGCTGTTTCCTTATTGGTTGGCAGCGATGCTCATCTTTTATCAGATACAGTATAACCCAGTTTACCCAGATGATGTGGTTATTTGTGGCACCTAAACCGTAGAACAGAATGTCTATTGTTTTCAGAATTTTGTGTCCAGGTATTTTGTATATATCGTAGACTTCTTTATTATATACAGGAAATTTTCTGTGACGAAAACCACTGCCGCATATTGTATCTCGCCAAAAAAAAAAAAAATAATAATAATAATAATAAAATAAAACAAACAATCCACTCGAAATATCTCTTCCTGTTTATTGCAAATGTTTCGTCCAACGACCTTCCCTCAGTCACGAAGTGAAAGTGGAATTTGCTGCATTCCCTGAGGAAAATTACAGGACGCATTTCGGAACATCGTTTTACCCGAAAATGTTGACTTGGGGGAAAAATAAAAAAAATGGCCCTGTCATCGAAGCAGAATCATTCCATCTTTATCGTCATTACCACGGACGCGAATTCAACAGGACAATTACTTTTCGGCCCAAGGATATGATTCCATTTCCTTTCGCGAAATTGGAAACTCATACTTATCGGGAGAATTCAGCAGAAGGTCCCCAGATATTTGGAGATTGGGCTGGAAAATCATGCTGGGCGAATGAGAGGGGTTGGGAATGGGGATGCATTGTCCGTTTTTTTTTATATCTTGCCAGGAAGTAAATGACATATAACGTCTCGTGCTTTTACAAATGACGTCAGTCCTACGCAACGCAATTCGTTATCTTTTATTTCTTACTATTGAAGAAGGCCAATTCGTTAACTTTTATTTCTTACTATTGAAGAAGGCCATTCCTAATCTCTCCTTAAGAATGTCGACGGTCAGACCATGTTAGCCATCAAGAGAGGTATTAGTTCATGCCGAATTTGGCTTTTTTACCCATCGAGAGTGGGGTAATTGTACCTCCCCCATGATACCACAATGGCATAAATTTGCATATGGTTACGTTTGTCTTTTGCTTGAAGAAATAGGTTATGGATAAAGAAGATTATTTTATGTTGATATCCATTGGTTCTAAATCAAAAATTTATTTTTATGCCTTTGACATTTTAAGCTGTATAGAAACAACGCCTTGTTAATCAGTCTGGGATTTTTACTCAGGAATACAGTTTTGTGTAGAAAGGAGCCTATCGCATAATTGCTTATTGATTCTTGTTTATATATATATATATATATATATATATATATATATATATATATATATATATATATATATATATATATATATATATATATGAATAACTTGATCACGAAGTATATAAAACGTGATGCT
>NC_087204.1:17230649-17252959 GCF_015104395.2 Macrobrachium nipponense | reverse complement strand
TCTTCGAGACGAAAACTCAAAAAAAAAAAAATATAAAAAATAAAATAAAATAAAAATTTTCCATAAGGTTTTCAATAAAATGAATATAAAGTATTGCCACGTAGGCCTAAGGTCTAGAGATGTTATTAAAGGATTTACATCTTGAATACTTCTCTGTTTTCTGACTAGAAAATGTAATGACGTGAAAAATTGTAATTCAGTCTTTATTTTGTTTTTATTTACTTATCTTTTTATTCCCTCATTAAAATCATGCTATTAAAGGACTTGCCTCTTGAATACTTCTGTTTTCTGACTAGAAAATATAATGATGTGTAAAAAATGTAATTCAGTCTTTATTTTATTTATTTGTTTATGTATGTATTTATTTATTTTTACTGAATCATTTAAAATCATGCTATTAAAGGACTTACCTCTTGAATACTTCTCTGTTTTCTGACTAGAAAATGTAATCGTGTGAAAAATATGATTCAGTCTTTATTTTATTTTTATTTATTTATTTATTTATTTTACTGAATCATTAAAATCATGCTATTAAAGAACTTACCTTTTGAATACTTCTCTCGTTTCGAACTAGAAAATGTAATGACGTGAAAAAATGTAATCCAATCTTTATTTTATTTTTATTTATTTTTATTTTTTACTAAATCATTAAAACCATGCTATTAAAGGACTTACCTCTTGAATACTTCTCTGTTTTCTGACTGGAAAATGTAATGATGTGAAAAAGTGTAATTCAGACTTTATTTTAATTTTATTTACTTTTTTGCTGAATCATTAAAACCATGCTATTAAAGGGTTTACCTCTTGAATGTTTCTCTGTTTTCTGACAAGAAAATGTAATGACGCGAAAAGAATGTAATTCAGTCTTTATTTTATTTTTATTTATTTTCTTTTACTGAATTAATGAAGTCATGTACTTCTGCTCAATCTAAGGAATATGAATTAGTTCCGTAGTGGCCTTTCCATCAGTTGCTTCGTAGCAACCTTTATGATACCCGATACCCAATTACTAATTGTCCTATTCAAGATGACTTACTTTAGCTGAACTAATCTTCCCGCTTGGGTTGTATTTTGTCGAAATCGAGTTCAGCAGTGCGCATTTTAGCAGTCATTTTAATTGGAAAAACTACCTCGTATAAAACACTGCGTGCGTTTAATGTTTCCAGAAGAAAAGTTACATTTCGCCTTTGTTAAAAGTCCATGCGTAACGTATGAGACCACATGTAATGGTGGTCATTCGTCGGCATTACGAAAGGAGAAAGAACAGGAAAAGTGTAAGATAGTAAAAAGATAATAAAAGCTAAATGGACTATTCTGCACATATGTTTGTAACTCTCCGTTATAGAGACACTTTGTTGTAATTACACACACACACACACACACACACACACACACACACACATATATATATATATGTGTGTGTGTGTGTGTATATATATATATATATATATATATATATATATATATATATATATATATATATATAGATGTGTGTGTGTGTGTGTGTGTGTGTGTGTGTGTGTGTCTGTGATTTGAGCAAGAAAAACACATTATAAGGACGCTAAAGACTGAAATACTAACTCCAGTTTTCAAATACGTTCAGTTCATCGTCAATGTCTTGGACATAAATAAAAAAAAATTGTTGCTTATAATTAAATTCGTGAATTCTTATTATAAGGACGTCAGAGGTTGAAATATATTAACTCAGGTTTTCAAATACTTTCATTTTATCGTGATCGTCTTGAACATAAATAAGACAAAATTTGTTGCTAGTCAATCATTGCTTGCTTTCTCATCGACTTTTAATGCATTAAAACATTCCTCGTGCCTTGAACCACTTTCCTTATCCTATACTATAGTAGATTCACATCAGCCGTGCATTTGATGTCTAGGCACTCCCTTACGACGCTCCTGATTGGCTGTTGATATGCCTATCACAGGGTTGGAAACTCCCAGTGTCTTGAGAGAGTTCTTATAGGGAGGATGTATGTTCCACCTTTACTGAGGGATACGTCTCTTAAAAGTATCCGTTAGGAGAGGTGGAACATACATCCTGCCTATGTGAACTCTCTCTAGAGAGACTGAGAGTTTCCAGCCCTGTAATTGGCTTATCAGCAGCCAATCAGGAACATCGTAAGGTACGGGTCTAGAGATCAGATGCATGGTTGATGTGAACCTACTATAGTATTGCACCTGGGCCCCCCCCCCTTTTTTTTTTTTGCCATGACCCTGGGTTAGGTTAGGTTAGGTTAGGTTGTGTTAGATTAGGTTAGGTTAGTTCAAAGTTAATATACCTCTGTAATTTGGGTGTGGGAAACATAATGAGATTATTTCCAAGAAGATTCTAGTGTTAGTTTTTAAGATATGGCCTCCCGCCTTTTTCAGGGAAGGTCCCAGTACTCTGTTACAGTTCGGGAATTACGCATCCGGTCGTGGACCTCCGAGCTCTAAGTGGGTCCTGGGTATAAAATATTTTTAATCAAGCTATTTCGCTTCTTCTTCGCCAATAGCTATATCTCGTTTTCGATTATTTCTGCAGAAGTCGCGGTGATAAAGCAAGTTCGTGATGTTTTTCTGATGCTCTCTCTCTCTCTCTCTCTCTCTCTCTCTCTCTCTCTCTCTCTCCTCTCTCTCTCGCCTCTCTCTCTCTCTCTCTCTCTCTCTCTCTCTCTCTCTCTCTCTCTCTCTCTCATATAATTCATCCGAGCTCATATCAATATCTTATTCTTCCAGTTTATTTTCCATTGCAATGGTATTGATAATTCTTTCCTTTCATTGATACCTTTTTTTTATTTACCCCCCTTTTTTCTTTTTTTTTTTACAATTTAGGATTAAGGGTTACGACCAAATAAATCTACAGATGGTCCGAAATTGTTTTCAACGTATCATATATCCACAAAAAAAAAATTTTTGTGTGTGTACCTTTCCATTTTATGGAGCCCGCTTTTTATTTGCGTGGGTTTTTTATTTATTTTTTTTTATTCTTGACCGCTGAATCATTTTATGAATATATTACGTTAGCTACTGGGAAAATTCGTGATTGCCTGTGTGTGTGCAGCATTTCCAACGGAATTCCAATGTGCTTGTGCATTGTTATGTTTTAGAGAGAGAATATCTCTAATTTTGTAAGTTTTGAATTCATACACAGAATGAAATTCACAGATTCGTCTCCATCTTGAATATTCTTATGATTTTCTAAGAGGTCCACAATAATAAGAAATGTTGCGAGTTCGTGTGTAATTTAAAAAACCCTTACAAAGCTTTCGAACCCTTCCCTGGGTTCATCTTCAGTTAAAATAAAAAGGATCTCTTAGAACATTATATATACTCTCGGTATAGAGAGTTTTTCCCAACTAAATTCTTATGATTAATAAACATCATAATTAAGGTAAAACTGGTTCACTCTTTTTATTGTTCGAATCGTTATGCAGATGTTTAATGATGCTATGTTATGCTTATAAAACTCATTGGTTGTTTTACCTTGCATCCTGAGAGCATATCTGGACTTCCACAGATCATTAAGTGGTCGGGGTTTCTCGAGGTGTTTCTTGTAGCTTATGTACATAAGTTCATTTTTTTTTATTGTGAATTTAAGGCTGGTATCATATAAATACTGTATATGACGTGCATCCTATTCAAATATGAAAAAAAAATATATAGGCTACGATCACAGATCATACGTTTTTTTTCTTTTCATTTTAGATTTTTGTTATATTAGGCAAGTTAAAGAAAATGAATCTTACTCTAATAGCATTCATGTCAAAAATGACGTTCAAAATCACGAGCACCGTTTTCAAAACGTTTGAATTATTTATTGACTAGAATCACAGCCAAATCAGAGGAGCGTAAAAAATGAATAAAAATGAAGACATCTCCAACAAAAATTCCTCAAGTGAGGGTCCTTCTCTCAAGGGTCGCCCCACGAAAATATTTATTCGTAGAAACATTTTATCCATCCAGCGAGATCAGTATTTCATAGATGCCTTAGGGCCAGTAATAGCGTGTAAAACAATAAGAAAATAAACACAACTATTCAAGTGCTCTTATTGGAAACCGTGGAGACCTCTAGAGGCAAGAGTACCAACTAAGTGTATGGAAGGTTTGCATAGGAACTTCCTCTCTTTTCGTTCGGGTATTAGGAGCGAAAATGTATTTATAGTGCTCTGTAAGTTCTTCCGTTTCATGCTGACATTCCACTTCCTTGAGAAATAGGCCTGGAACGAGGCCTAAGCAAACCTATATTTACTCGAACAGTGTATACCATCCGCTAAAGGCAGAGGATGTCGGCCTATCTGTCTGTCTCGTTATCTGAAATTCTGTCTGTTTTTCTGTCAGTTTGATGATATCTTATTTGATTATATATATATATATATATATATATATATATATATATATATATATATTATGTATGTATATAGATATATATATATATAATATAATATATTATGTATATGTATATATATATATATTATATATATATATATATCTAATATATATAATATATGTGTGTGTGTATATATATATATATATATATATATATATATATATATATATATATATATATATATATATATATATATATATATATATATACTTCTTAGCATTAAGTGGTCAGTTTAAAGACATTTCACGAAGGACTGTACCAAAGAAAGAGGAAGCATTGACTTTATCTTCTGCAAAGCGATAAATGAGACACCATAAATCCTTCATTGTGAGAATACGCACATCGTAAGCAAAGTTCCAGCGTCCGAGATCCCGAAATTGCCCCAAAAGTTATTTTACGACCCACTCCCACGCGTAAATAGCTACCAAATTCATAACTGACGGATTATGCTCGGCGCCGCCAGATGCATATATATATATATATATATATATATATATATATATATATATATATATTATATATATATATATATATATATATATATATATATATATATATATATATATATATATATATATATATATATACTTGTATACACACATATTATGAACACATTATCTTCATGTTGCCCTTACACATATCAATTCCTATATACATGCTAACGGTCTCATTTCTTGCGTAATCTCATGCGGATTACTCTAATCTTCTTCTTAAGAATGATGGATTGGAAAGTGATCTTATGGGGTTCTCTTCTCCCCTGATTGGTCATTTCTTTTTCCACTCTACAATGAGGCGTCCCTTCTATTCCGGGTTTATTAAGACCCTTGTCTTGATTTTATGGAATGGTCCATTATTCTTACGGATAGAGGAAAACTTACGGACGAAGGGAAGTGAGATGAGGAATGATGCAATTCACAAGATTTAGCAAGACCTTTGATTTGCATTTTAGTATCAAAGAATAAATGAATAACTAAATAACTTTGCATTCTGCTTTTAGCATTTCCCTGGTCGCTGGCAGACCGTGCCGTTTTAAATTGCCGTCAGTGCACCTCGCGGGCTGCACTGTAGCAGGCATTACTAATAGCTCTTTGCTGCAACCCGTTTCATTCATTTTATATATACCTCCATTCATATTACCTTTCTTCCATCTTGCTATCCACCCTCCCCTAACAATTATTTCACAGTGCAACTGCTTTGAGACTTTCCTCCTTGTTACAACTTGCCAACCTACCTCCTCTCAGTTTATCTTCCAGCGCTGACTGACCTCATAGGTTGCAGTGCTTGGCTTTTGGACTAAATTCTATATTCCATTCCATTCCATTGTCAGATAATTCATGGTTTCTAATATCAGTAAAGTCATTTGACCAACTATGCTATCAACACTTTTAAATGATTTAAATGAGATGTGACACCAATATTTGCTCTTAGTGTAACTCGACATAGCTAATGACAAAACAGTCGTTGCAGCTGCAAGTTGCAAAGGGGCAAGGATTCAAACTGCAACATTGCAGACTGCAAAGATCGTGGCAAGGTCGCCACTTTTATGTTTTTACCTGGGAATATGCTTGAAATTCTGATCAGGGGAATTAAACTTCCACCATCAAATTTTTTCTCTTGTACTTTTCAGTTTGCATCATCAAAATATAACATTTGATGGCTAGGTCCTGTTCTTAACGTGGATCTGCTTTTCTGTTGCAGGAATGTCTTGCTATGTGGCTACTGGTGATTCTTACTCTCTGTCCTTGCGATCTGAAGCACTCTGGCTGAGAATCAATTGTTACTGTAAGGTAAGTAGGTAAGTAGGTCAATCGCATTCTTTGCAGTCTTACCCCAAATATTAGAAATGTTACACTGTTCTTTCTTTTTTTTTCTCCTTATGGGTTAACCTTCCTGTGTCACTGATATTCCTATATTTTCCCGCTACGTGTTTATTTTCACTTTTTAGAGAATATATCTCATTCACTGACCTCGATATTTTCCAGTTCTATGCTTCTGTTTTCATATTTTTTTTTAATGCATCCCATTCACAGGCTCATCCATCATTGATCTAATATAAACCTCTTGTAATTAGATGCATTGTCAATTTAATTTTAAACGATTATACTTTCAACTGAAGCCTTTGCGATTGGAAATTGTTTTTTTCAGAAAATCATTAGACGATTTATGTAGTTCTTTTCTCTCACCTTGTATCTTTACACAAACACACACACACACACACATACGCACACACATACCTACATATATAATACAGTACCCTCTTAACTTCTCGAATTTTTCACACTTTGTGGGTACGCTTGTGACTACAGAGACTAAGATCCAAATGCAAGAATATGAAGTAATTCTCAAGGTCCATAATTATAATTTTTACGTATTTCCTTTGTTATTTCGAAGTAAACGGCATTAAACACAGAAATATATACTTACATTTTTTAATAAGGAATCAATATTGTTGATATAATAGCTGGCGTCAATAGCTATATCCTTAGGCGTTCTCCTATTACCTGTAAATAGGTAAAAAAAAAAACAGAAGCTTTTTACATGAAGTATAAGTCTATATATCTCACAATTTCGGAATTATTATTCTATTATATATGAGTATTAAGCACCCTTGTAAAAGATAAAAATGCAACGTCCTCGCTGTAAGTATAAAGAAATGAGTATACAAAAAGTGGAATAGATAAAATAAATCTACAACCACACCTATATATCAGTGGAAATATTCCATCAAATTCTTATTTACTAAAAGGATTGACATAGAGAAAATATAAAACACAGCATTGCTATAATGAGAGAACATTAGAGAAAATGCAAAACAGCACTGATATAATATGAGATTTATAGAAAATATAAAACAACACTGATATAATGAAAGAACATTAGAGAAAATAGAAAGCACAGCACTGATATAATGAGATAAAATCGACGAAACACGTCTATACGTTACGAGGTTGTCCTAACAAAATAAGAAAACAAACGAAGAGGTAACGTCTTTTCAAAGAGAGAGAGAGAGAGAGAGAGAGAAACAAGCAAAACACCTTATTGGTGTTTGTTGTTTGCGAGCTGCTGCAGTAAACATGTTTGTCGATACATTATCTGTTGAGGAGAGAATATGATCCAAAAATAGCGTCCGCCTTATGTGGAGTTGTGGCATTGGTTCGGGGAAACGTACTAGATTATAATATAACTTTAGCCGAGGAGTAACTACGTTGTCAGTTATACTGCCTGTATGTTGTGTGTTTTTGCACGCGTGTGTATTTGTGTAAGAGAGAGAGAGAGAGAGAGAGAGAGAATTGTCTCGTGGTTATAGTAAATGTTTCAAAGAAGGAAACTGAATAGGTTTATGAAATCAATATATTTACTGTGTAGCCTAGATTGTTAAGGGAAAAAAAGTCGCATCAACCCAAAAATAAAAACGCTTAAGTTAGATTGAAGTTCAAGTGAGAACACGATTCAGAATAAAAATGATATCTAAGAACGCAGTTCCCCTAATGTCATAGGTGTTTAAATTTTGTGGGTCCTCCTGCTATCGCAAATACTACTTATACAAGGGATCCTTGGGCCACATCTCAAATACTGCACGTATTGCAGTTACAAAGACGCGAATTGCGAACTCGCATCTATTCACGGATGTCATCATAACTGCAACTGCAAACTTATATATTAAAGAACTCTCTCTCTCTCTCTCTCTCTCTCTCTCTCTCTCTCTCTCTCTCCCCTCACATATGAAGTATGTTCCGTGATCAGAATCCAGCTTGCAACTTTTAGTGAATCCTTATAACGGATCAAAGAGACTCTTGAGATTGAAGTTTCAGTATTTTTTTATGGAGAGTTTTCAACATTCAAACTTTCCTCTGGAGTTAGTGCTCCAATCTCCCCTGCAGGAGCCAATCAAGAAATATACAATTTTTTTATTTTTTTATTTTAGAGAGAGTGAGCTCAACATATTATAATGAGATGACTGATTCAGAATGATCTAAGTCTTCTTAAATTGCTTATGTCTGGAATATTTTTCCATCGAGCTTTAATTTGTTATGTGTAAACGATTACAGATACACCAAATATTTATGCCCGTAAATTGGCCCTGTGTACGTTTAATGCACGGGTGAAATTAAGTGCGATCTACGGGGGAATTAATCGCGGTCAGGTCTACCAGTTTTGGTATTCATTCCATTAAACTGCTGTATTTAGGTTGGGCTGTTCTGCAGAATATAATAAACATCTGGATTTCCAAAGGCCCATACTTAACCTACTAGATATTTGGCAATCGAAATATTGCATGGGAAATCCAAAATCTTAGTTTGCCGTAAAAGGAATCTATTTTGCCGGGTTGTGTATCCATCTGCCCTCAGATCTTACAAATTCCTGAGGCTAGAGGGCTACAAATTGGTATGTCGATCATCCACCCCACAGCTATCAACCATACCAAATTGCAGCCCTCTATCCCCAGTTGTTTTTATTATATTTAAGTTAAGGCTAGCAATGGATCGTGCATCTGGCAGCGCTTTCCGGAGCCATGAGACGCACCTTCACTCTACCACATCTGGTAGGAACTGGCTTTAGTAGTTTT
This sequence comes from Macrobrachium nipponense, assembly GCF_015104395.2. Lineage (NCBI taxonomy): Eukaryota > Metazoa > Arthropoda > Malacostraca > Decapoda > Palaemonidae > Macrobrachium > Macrobrachium nipponense. Next base: position 17,244,008 of record NC_087204.1, on the reverse strand, counting down.
TATTTCATTCAAGGTAAAAAAAAAAAAAAATTAGCCATAATCGTATTTCTGGCAGCTAAATAGGTACCAACAACATAGGCCACCACCTGACCGTTTGCCGAGTTTCATGGACCGCGGCTAAGAAGAAACTTCTGCGCATTTTTTTTACTTCTTTACTATTGCTTTTTAAATCAAAATGCCTTTGTCAAATCACTGGGCTCATCAGATCTTGCACGAAAAACCAGCTCCAATTCACAGGTCGTCGTTTTGTTTCTACCCTCCCTTCCCCTCCCCCAACCCCCTCTGATGGCCACTGTTTTTGGATGTCTTAATTTGCTGAACCGTTAAAGAGTCACGGGTTCATGCCGAATGGACATTCCAGGACATTCCATCCCGAGGGGAGCGACGAACCCAAAACCCTCACCGGGTGAAATGGAAATCGAAATGAAGGTTTATTTTTGTCGACTGTCCTGTCTGGTCATTTATAGACTCATTTTTCTTTGCCATAACTACCAGAGCTCGAAATTCAATGTAGATCTTTTTGCGACTGACCTTAGAGACATCACGTTCGCGTCGTAATAAAAATGTAGTTTTGTTCTCTTCAAATGACATCGCAATTCATTCCGAATGAAGTGACGGAGATTCTCTGGTGTTTGAGAGTCAAGATTATGTCCCCATTTTCATGAATTACTCAGAAAACCAGGAAAATTATCTTCATAACAAACGTGGAATTGATAGGACTAAGATGTATGAAAATGAAATAGGCTCTATAACTCAAGTGACAGCATTATCTCTCTCTCTCTCTCTCTCTCTCTCTCTCTCTCTCTCTCTGCTCTCGAGTATTCTCTCTCCTCTCTCTCTCTCTCTCTCTCTCTCTCTCTCTCTCACCGTCTTTGTTACGTACTTATGCTGAGAGCTTTTGCGAAGACGAGTAATTAAATGTGTACTAACTTTGTAAATGGTCGTTTAAGCGAGAGAGTGACAGGTTCGGCGTAAAAGTATTGCAGTTAAAAGAAATTTTGAAAGTTATAAATTCATCATCAATTAAAACAAAACTTTGAAATGACTGAACCGAACTCTTATGATTGTATTTCACGGTTTTTTTTTATGAATTTGGAGATGTAATGATACTAAGATTAAAGCAATCTTTGCTTCAGATGTTGCCTTGTCAATTTTTACATTAAAATATTTTTCAGTGTTTTATTTTTATTAATTTTTTTTTATTAATTTTGAGATGTAATGATACCGAGATTGAAGCAATCTTAAATTCAGATATTGCCTTGTCCATTTTTACATTCAATTTTTTTTTCTTTATTAATTTTGAGATGTAATGATACTGAGATCCAAGCAATCATAAATCCATATATTGCTTTGTCCGTTTTTACATTCAAATATTTTTTCATATTAATTTTGAAATGTAATGACACTGGGATTCAGGCAATCTTAACTTTAGAAGTTGTCCATTTTTACATTCAAAGATTTTTTTTTCATTATTAATTTGGAGATGTAATGATACTGAGATTCAAGCAATCTTAAATTTGGATATTGCCTTGTCCATTTTTACATTCAATTATTTTTTTTAATATTATTAATTTTAAGATGTAATGATACTGAGATTCAAGCAATCTTAACTTCAGAAGTTGTCCATTTTTACATTTAAATGTATTGACAGTCGTACAGTTCGATCTTGCCATAGGTGTAAATTTTATGAGATGTTGCAATATTGCTCATAACTGAACATGAATAACCGATGATTTTGACGACTTTCGTGAATGGGCTTTATGAAATTGTTTATGAAAATGTCTGCTACTTTTCCTCGAAGTCTCTTTGACGCCGAATTTTTGTCGGCAACATTTTCTCAGGGACTTTTGTCGATAGATTTTTCAGTCTTGGAGATTTAAAGTCTTCACCACTGTGGCGACTTGGCGTTCTCGGCTTCTATTTAATACTTTTAAACTCTGTGGGAATTTTGTCAACAGCTCTTTGATGACAACTCTTTGTCCTGAAGATGATTTTTGACGCGGTCGTTAGAAGTACAAGGTTTCCTTGTTTTTCTCTGTCATAAGTATTTTCAAATAATGACAAGTATGTTAAATGGCGCTTTCCTAAGTCATCATATCAGTGGTTTTGTTCCTTAGCTGACTTTTTCATTTATGATATAGCAAATATAATTTTCCAGTGACAATAATGTTACAATATATATATATATATATATATATATATATATATATATATATATATATATATATATAAACTAATGCAAAATTTTCTAGGTAACTATACCACCCCCACAAAACCGTATAAAAAAAATAACATGATGGTGTCTCATCTAGTAGGCAAGCCAGAAACTGCCCAGGAAATTGAAACTGAATAGAAACGAACTTTCCATCACTTTTAACAATATAAAAGATTTATTTATTTTATTCGTTCAAGCGTCAAAACGGTTCATGCAGGATCTGATTGCAAAGGCGAAACTCGATACGCCGATGAGCTGTTATTTTTCATCTGGATGTGACGAATAATTGTTTTTTTAAATAAAAAGAAATCTTAAAATGGGCATGAGAGTTTGCTTCCATCTACTTATGTAAAGAAAATTTATATTGGCAGTCGTGTCTGAATATGTAAAAAAGATTTCACCAGAGATCAAAATATACCCGTGAACTGCTTAGTCTCGCCAGCTTGTGATGGTAGTAACAGAAGATTAAAAATATTTGATATATGTCTGAATGAGATTTGATATGTCTGAATGAGACCTAGCCAGCTTGGCATTGTGGCAATTGTAACAGAAGATTAAATATATTTGATATATGTCTGAATGACACCTAGCCAGCTTGACATTGTGATGATCGTAACAGAAGATTAAATATATTTGATATATTCTGAACGACACCTAACCAGCTTGACATTGTGGCGATCGTAACAGAAGATTAAATATATTCAAATGTTTGAATAACATAAACACACTAGCAGTGATGTCACTTGAAAATCACTGACCTCACCAAACAGTGTATAAAATTATTACACAAGGGTATTCAGCATAAATCCTGTTGTGTCAGGAACCGAACTATATAATTTCGCTTTTAACTGCTAATGAGTCGCTCTGGTTTGCAGTGGCAACAAACTTTTCAAACAGAGTGGCACTTGCTCAAGAACTCGCTAATGGCTTCTTTGTTTCAGACTGCCTCATTATTCCATCGGCGAAGGTTCTTTGGTAAGCAAATAGAATTGTTGGGTTCGGAGCTGAATTCGGTTGTCCTGTTTCAAATGAACTTGTTCTTTGTTACTCTTTATCTTCGGGAGTATGCTGGATATTCTGTGCTTGTCTTCCTCGCAAATATAATTTGTAACCTATTGATTATATTCCGTTTACTGGTCCACTGGTATGGTCGCTAGTGTCGTGATATATCGCTCAGATGTGGCGAGTTCGCGCCTTCCCCAAGGCGATGAAAAACTCACCACTAAAATCCACGGTCAAATAAAGCGTTGTTTTCACCAACGAAAATTAAAATAGATACGCTACATTTTATTTGAAATAAATGTTCTGTCTGTTTAACATTCACGTTATTTATTTTTTTACATTTTCATTCTAATAAATAAATGATAAATATCCTATCCTAAAACTCCTGTATCTTCAACTCAACGTGAAACAACTTTTTCAGACCTTTTTAGGCTCATACCATAGACCTTTCCTACCCCCCCCCCCCCCAACAACAACAAAGTAATTTGTGGGCTTTCTCCCTCAACAACAACACCAACATCAACAACAACAAAGTAGCTTGCAGACATACTCTCCGAGTAAGCGATAACCATACGCTCAAATTAGGTGTCTACCATGAACGTAGTCATATCTCTCTCTCTCTTTCATTTGTTTCAAATATCGTTGTCAGGCGTGGGATGCATTCAAATAAGCCTTTTGTTATGATATGTTATATAAACTGGACCATTAACTGAATCCTCAGTAGCGCTATTGCGTGGGAATATACAATGCGATGTTGTGAATAGAACAGATGTTCATACTGAAAGGTATGATTCTCGAGTAACGTATTATTTTCCTTAATATGCTGGAGGCTATAAATCAGTACGAGCTACTCAAACCAAATATGTTCATGTCTATCTCCTGTTCACTGATTGGGTGATTCTCGACCTACAGCGTTGTTTCTATAGGAGTTCGATCCTCGGGCATTCCATTGAGCGGTCAGAGATGTGTATTTCTGGTGTTAAAGGTTCACTCTCGTCGTGATTCGGAAGTCACGTAAAGCCGTTATTCCTGTTGCTGAATAACCACCGGTTCCATGCAACGTGAAAATACCATACAAACATCAATGGGGACGGCCAGAAGACACCGATTTTTGTTGTACTGCAGAATCGCATACTAAAGTATCTGTTCTTACTCTCATGATTTTATCCCCATGGTTCATGCCCGAGTGTTGTGGTAACTATTATGCAACGCCAGGAAAGCGACTTATCATTTGCATATATGCACACATACACAAAATCCTTGAGACGCTAATTTGTAGATATGTTTGCGTAGTTGCGTGCATGCGCGTAGTGTTTAAGTACCAGCTGCTAATATATATATATATATATATATATATATATATATATATATATATATATATATATATATATTGTCTCCTTTGTAACCCATTTTCAGTGAGCGGAAGTGAATAAAGCTGGAAATAGCGTTCTGTGGTTATTCATTTCGTTTCATTTACAATTCATCGGATGTGACATGTGCTAAAATCTACGGTCAAATAGATCGCTGTTTCACCAACGAAAATTTAAATAAATACGCTACATTTTATTAGAAATAATCGTTCTGTACTGTTTAACACGCACATTATTTATTGTTTACATTTTCATCCTGATAAATAAATCATAAATATCCTATCCTACAATTCCTGTTGTTTTCACTCAACGCGAAACACCTTGTTTAGACCATTTTATGCTTTTCCGTAGGGCATTCCTACCCTCCCCCTACTAGAACAACAACAACAACAAATTACTTTGTAGGCTTACTCCCCGACCAAGCGAAAAGAGACTACCACAAAAGAATACTCTTTTTGTAGTTAATACAAGCTACGTCCACTGTCCTTGAGAGAGAACCCGCACAGTGGATGAATGCTAAACAAATAGCACACAAAAGAACAGAAGAAAATCCTCAATAACATCTTACCACAAAAGGCAATAAGAAAAGAGCTTTTGCAGCTGATAAAAGCATCATCCACGGGAAAACAGAAGAAAGTCCTAAGTAAAGGTCCTGACACAAAAGGCAATAGGACTTATTAAGACAGGCTTTGCGCGGATCAAAGAGGGCAACACAGGCTATTGCCCAGTTTGTAAACACGGTCTTCTTTTATTCATTTTCTTCATCAGCCACAAGAATAGAAGACTCACGACAGGACCTAAAAGAATGGTAGAGAAAATATCGCTCATCCTTTGTATTGTTTTTATTTGTTCTGGTGATTACACGTGTCTTATTACCGGCGAATACTTCAAATTCTTGATTGTGCAATTTTACATTATTAGTAATTAGATAAGAAATAAAGAACTCTCAAAGATTACTTATAAAGGAACATGTAATTTGAAATGGAATGCTCATTCAGAAAAGAATACATGATATAGAATTTGTCTTTAATAATGAGAATATTCAGTCAGAGATGAGTAAATGACATAGAATTTCTCTTTCATCAAAAGAATGCTCATTCAGAAACGTGTAAATGACATAGAATTTGTCAATAATAATAATTAGAATATTCAGTCAGAAACGAGTACATGACGTAGAATTTGTCTTTAATCAAGAAAATGTTCATTTAGAAACTAGTAAATGACAATTTTTTCTTTAATAATGAGAATGTCCTTTGAGAAACGAGTACATTCACAAACGAATAAATGACATAGAACTTGTCTTTAATAATGAGTGTTCATTCAGAAACGTGTAAATGACATAGAAATTGTCTTTAATCGCGAGGGTTCACATCTATGAAGCTCGGTCCACAACGAGAATAGCACAACTCATGTAAAAGTTCCGCATAAGGAAAAATAATATTTTCAGAATATAAATATAATTCTATCTATATTCAGCATTAAGTAATTCCTAGGACGCAATTGTTCGGGGAATTTCCGTTGTTTATATTTCCTCCCGCCTTGTCACCTGTTCCATCACATTCCTCCTACTACCGTAATTGCCTTTAGACCCTCTCTCTCCTCTCTCTCACATCTCTCTCTACCCTCTCTCCCCCCTTTCTCTCCCCTCTCACATTGGTCGCGTTCCATCGGAGACTTTTAAAACTCTTCCGTCAACCAATTTTCATCCCTAGTCTGAATTGCAGTGAATTGGAGAGGACAACAGCGTCCAGTATCCCAGCGTTGTATACCTATCCTGTCCACGCATGAGCAAGGAAGATCCACAAAAGTTTATATGTATATATATATATATAATATATATATATATATATATATATATATATATCTTATATATATATATATTATATATTATATAATAAATATATCTATATATATATATATATATAATATATATATATATTATATATATCTATATATATATATATAATATATATTAGTATATAGATATATAATGTGTGTGTATGTGTGTGTGTGTGCCAAGTCCATTATCATACTTTTCTTGTAGTATCAAAGGACATTCTTTACACACTGGCTGCATCCTTCATACCATCGCCTGGCTGAGCCTTTTCTGTTTTTCAAACTGCGGAACATGATATAAAATAGTTTTTATTCAAACACTTCTAAGATATTTTAAAAGAAACCGTGACAGCAATTTTGTGTGGATTAAATCTTAGGCCGAAGGAGTTTAATGAAATATTAAAAGTAATCAAGTAAAAAATGGGTCGAAGTTTCTTTGGCGCAGTCGACTTTTTTGTACAGCGTAAAATACTGTATGAAACTCTCAGTCACGGCCCGTGAAATCCTCGGCCATGAACCGGTGGTGGCCTGTGTTGTTGGCATCTACGGCGATGCCAGACGTAAGATCATGGGCAACTTTAACCTTAAATGAAATAGAAAAAAAAACTACTGAGGCTAGATGGATGCAATTTGGTACGTTTAATGATTGGGGGGTGGATGATCAACATATCAACTTGCAGCCCTCAAGCCTCATTAGTTTTTAAGATCTGAGGGTAGACAGAAAATGTTGCGGGTGGACAGACAAGTTCAGCGCTCAAATTGTTTAATTTTCGAAGTCAGCTCCCATCAGGTGAGGTTCTTCGACGAGACAATCTCCTTTAAGAGAGAATCAGGTTAATGTCCTGAGAGGTCGCCAGTGTGACCCTCCGTTCATCAATTCCTATCTGTCTTCCTCTCCACAGATAGCTCCATTTTCTTGTGCTTTTCATTTACTCATTTTTTTGGGGGGTGCTAATTAACTCGCTGGCGGCGAGAGGCGCAAAGTGAAGAGGGACTGAGTAACCTTTGTCGGATTTCCGAGATATTAATGGAATAAAGGACTTAGAATGACGATAGTATTTGAAAATGATCAGATCAACAGATGAGGGGTCAGAGATGTGTATTTCTGGTGATAGAAGTTCACTCTCGACATGGTTCGGGAGTCACGTTAAAAGCCGTTGGTCCCGATGCTGAATAACCACTGGTTCCATGCAACGTAAAAACACCATGCAAGCCACAAGCCCATCTACCTCGCATAATATATATATATATATATATATATATATATATATATATATATATATATATATATATATGTAACGAGGATATGAACCTCGTTATTCATTTGGTAAACGTGTAACTCCGAGCGTCAGGCAAACCAACACACAAATCTCTCTCTCTCTCTCTAAGCAACCAGCGGCTCACAACTTTTCTTTCTCTGTCTCTCTATCTCTCTCTCTCTCTCTCTCTCTCTCTCTGTCTCTTCATTCTGTCAGGTAATCAAAATGAGAGAGTTGCATTATAAAAATACATTTATTTAACAATGAAAGATAGTAAATCAATCAAGTCTCACAGACTAACCTAATTCAGATAAAACCCCAATATTAAAATGTTTAAAATGTAATTTGTCACACCAAAGGTCTATTCTCCCATCTGGGACTCCCTCAGTCCCCCCATAGTCAGGACCCATAGGTCCGCCAGAACCGTCTGTTTCAAAGACACGAGAAACACCTCGTAAGTACACACATAAGTTTAACAACACAGATTAAAGATTGGATATTCTCATAGATGTTAAACAGACAACAAGCCACTCTTTGGCTAAAATAGTATAACTCACCCATGCAGCCGTAATATTTCACACACAAATTACAAACAAACTTTCTTAGAGCTTCCTCGGCTTCCTGCCTTTCTTCCAAAGACGCCTCTATGCCAAGTCCCTCATAGACTTGGTTAAGGGTACATTATCAATAGAAGAGGCGCACACGCACATACAAATGCACACTTCGTTAACGCCTCACATTACTGGCTACAACCAGTTTCCCAAAGGCACTTTGAAAAGAGCCCATGAACTGTCGTACATTGACTTGTCTACTATGCAGTTTTATATCACGCCACCCCACAGAAATCATTTATCAGCTTTTCTCGGGTCATTGCTTCGGCTCTGTTCTCCACATTCCAATAGGTCACAGCGAACATATTGGCAATATATCATTAATTATAACCCTAGGAGTAATATAGTTATATATATATATATATATAGATATATATATACTATATATATATATATATATATATATATATATATATTGTGAGATTATTTTTAGGGAAGGTCTCGGTACTCGGTTGCAGTTAGAGAATATGTTTCTCAGCCATAACCCAGGAAGAGAAGTAACTGAATAACCCATGAAAACGAGGAAGACATTTCATCTCCCGGGAGATGAAAAGAATCACTTCCTTTACAGAAAGAATACCGGCAGAAAATAAGGTCCCTCCCAAAAAAGGAAAGGAAATGGAAGAATTATTTTGGAGAAACTCCTGGTTCCTGGGGATATGATTTGTGAGGTTTATCTGACCGCAGCTTAATTTGATAACGTTATTTAGTTTCTGTGGCTCGAGAGATCAGCTTTTGCCGGCAAAAATTGTTTGAGAGGTGATGGATTCTCTTAATTTTAGGTTTACGATGCCGTGAAACTGTTTTCGTGAATGAGCTTAATTATCGTCCCCGGTACAGGGTTAGTGTCGTCAGTACACCTCATGCAGTGCAATGCATGCATTACTTCAGGTTCTTTGCAACGTGCCTTCTGCTCCTAGCTGCAACCCTTTTCGTTCCTTTTACTGTACCTCCTATCATATTCTCTTTCTTCCATCTCACTTTCCACCCTCTCCTCTGTGATGTTTTCCTCCTGTTACACCTTCCAAACCTTTTACTGTCAATTTCAGTTTCAGCAATGAGTGACCTCATAGGTCCCTGTTTTTGGCCGTTGGCCAAATTCTTTAGTCAGTACAATTCATTTAATTATCGACGCTAGAGTGGTCGTATTTGTGCATATTTTACACGTACAGGCGGTAAATAACGTGGAGGTCTTTAAACATACAAATTTTGGGATTAGCCCCGAGGAGGAGGCACATGGTCTAATGTCAAATAGAATCTTGTAATGTAGGGGGGGAGGGGAGTATTTCAGCTGATGTATTCAATCACAACAAATTAGGACAATCATTCAGGCATTTCAGGAAGAATATGTATCATTAAAGGGGGTTATAGAGAAGCAATAAAGGCATGAAGGCAGATCTTGGGTTCTGAGGCATCAACATTTGGACAGTAAATCTTCCAAGAAATGTTAATGTTTACAAGGACACACGCTCCACATTACTGAATTCACTGGGGCTGAAAGGTACTGACAATAACCGAATATTTTTACAGAATTATTCTGATTTTTTTTTCCATAAAATGATTCCCATATTACGTTTTTTATTTCAAGAAGAAGAAGAAGAAGAAGAAGAAGAGGAAGAAGAAGAAGAAGAAGAAGGAACTGGTAAGTCAGTACTGAAGGTCGAAGGGTGGTAGTAGATCTATAACAAATCAGCATTGTAAGAAATATAATGAATTTTTGAAAAGTAAAAAGTAAAAAAAAAAGTAAGTAACTTTATCATTCTCTCCTCACTAAGAACTGAGTTCAATCTCAACTTTCCTTTTGTCATGTTAGGTAATAATAGGAATTTATCCCGGGCTATCTTGGCAGTTTACGAGTCGTTTAGCAGTGGGGACAAACGCAGAGAAAGAAATGGATGCGCCATCAGTGAACGAACTTCCAAGGCTAAATAAATTTCAAGGGGGAACAAATGGAATTTCGCATATTATGAATTAAGGAGCGAGACGCTGGAACAGAGGTATATATTGCAACGAATTCCGGAGTTCCACAATGGCCTCGAAACGTATCAGGTAAAAGTGACGTTATCAGTAATTCATGGAGGACGTAAGAATGGAGAAAATATGGAGGCTTCCAGTCTCCATCCAGTTTTCCATTTTTCTGAGAACTGAGCATGCTTTACCTGCCGAGTTCTAACGCCTATTTGCGAGGGCATGGTATAGGCAGTTTCCAGCTAGACTGCCTAAGGACATCTATTTCCAATTATTCATATAGACTATAAAGCATTTTCATAGATCTTGATTTTATATATATAGATTTGACTTCTATAGATTTTTTTGGCATTATGTCAAGCACTGGGGCAATCAAGGTAATGCAGCGTTGAAATGGAAACTGACAGTAATAGGTTTGAAAGGTGTTACAGGAGGAAAATCTCAGAATCAATTGTTAGGAGAAGGTGGACAGTAAGATGGAAGAAAGAGAATATGAACGGAGGTACAGTAAAAGGAATAAAAGTAGTTGCAGCTAGGGAGCCGAAGGAACGCTGCAAAGAACCTTATAAGTAATGCCTACGTTTCACCGAATGAGGTGCACTGACGGCACTACCCCCCTTACGGGGTTGATTTTTATAGACACCAACAAAAGAAAGGAAGAGGGAGAAAGAATGAAGCGTAGAATGCCCGGAGCGGAAATAGCTTCGTTTCCAGTGCTACAATTTATAAGTATCTACTCCCATGCTGCTAAAATTAATAATTATCTGCTCCTATGCTGCTGAAATTTATAAGTATCTACTCCTATTTTGCTGAAGTTGAGAAGTATCCACTCCTATTTTGCTGCAATTTATTTGTATGTACTTCTATTTTGCTACATTTTTAAATATCTAATCCTATTTTGCTGAGTATAATGACATACAATTTACAGAAATCAATTACAGCCATCACTGAAGGTTCCCAATTTTTATAAAGAAATCCCAACTAACTGCTGTTGCAAATGTACAGTCCCCCTCTTGCTTCATTACCCATTTTTATGAATGTAAACTCTCTGCACTTCCGTAGAAAGGGGTGGTTTGTGAGGTTGGGGGGCGGGGGGGGGGGGGGGGGAGTTGAGGAAGTTGCTGCGCAATTAGTAGACTGAGATTGTAAATGACAGAGACATTTGGTGTTTATCATTTAGCGAAATGCGAATGATTATATATATATATATATATATATATATATATATATATATATATATATATATATATATATATATATATATAAAGACAAATGCCAGGTCTTTCGACTTACCGTCCTTTACTTAACAGTCAGTCGAAAAAGGCCTGGGACCACTCCATTTTCTCTTTTTCCTTCGTGGCATTAGTCTGTTTATATATTCATCACGTTCCATATCTTCTTAATTCAATTATGCACACATACATACATACATAAATACATACAGACTGAGCGAAGCTAACTGTAGAAATATACAAAATTAAGCCATATCTATAACATCTAAAGTGACATCAAAAGACGAGTTTTATAAACCACGTACTACTTGGCATCGCACCAACAGTTATGATTTAGAGTCAAAAAATATTTGCTGAAGATACAGAAATTACCTTACAAAATGCTGATAATGTTATTGATGAGAGAGAGAGAGAGAGAGAGAGAGAGAGAGTTCCTTGCAGACCAAACATCAAAGGATATGGAGAAGGAGATTTAGATAAACATTATGTTTTTCCTGAGATCAAAGACTCCACTTGCTCTTTCTAAGCTTCTAATTAACCCAGTTATATGAGGTAATCAAAATGGAAAATAAGGCTATTATTGATAGAATATAAGAACACCTGGAGAAATTACTCTCCGAATAAAATTAATGTAATGATTACAAATTTTCATTGTAATTGAATTGGTTCATTGGTTATATTGTATCTTTATTGTGATTTCTCTAAGATGTGCTCCTAAACATAATATAAACCTCGCTTCCATTTTTGTGTTAGTTTACGGAATCTATGTTATCGCTTTTATTGTGCTTCGTTGATTTGTAATGTAACAACTTTTTGTAAATATTATATATTGTGTTTTGAAATAAAAGAGCCAATGAGGTTATGTAAGGCGCTCACTAAAAAGATCGCAGGATTGAAAACAAGTTCGATTGCATAACTGAGATCGTATTCTTTCACTAAAATCGGTAGTGGTAAAATAATCTTATAGGTTTTTCTTATTCCCCTGTTTTCAGCTCAGGTGAAGAAAACGTCATTAAGTTGAGAAAGTTTAATTGCGTATTTGGAATCAATGTATTTTATAGCACAGAAGAAAAATAGATCACCCCCCCAAAAAAATCAATAATAATAATAATAATAATAATAATAATAATAATAATAATAATAATAATAATAATAATAATGTATGACTCTTTCGATATGAAAGTAGCCTGTGATCCCATAGAACCTTTTAGTCTTAAAAAGACCGCATTCACTTCCCGTCCTTTAGTCCTTAGCTGCTTTGGGACAGTAGTAGTGGGTTTGCTCTGCTCAATGTATTTGGAAAGCAAGCGGCCGAATTTGCATATGACACACTCCTGTGTAATATGTATTTGCTGGAATACTGGTTGAGCTCGAGACTGGAAGAGATTCTTGTAAAGGTTTTTATACCGATGATAATAGTTTTTTGTATTTCATTATTATTATTATTATTTTTTTTTTTTTTGAACTTTTATTTTGCATGTTCATTGTCACGATAAGAACAAAATGGTTAACAGAAGCGGTTCCAGAATAGCTGACACCAAGCAGTAACCATAAGGAAATGAAATAAATACGGGGAATATAGAATAAATTCTTACTGATAGATGGCGCTGATATTAATGGTACTTGTTAATTGTCTGATGCCTATTGGTTTAAATTGCCAACATATTTTTTTTTTAAGTTAAAACGCAAGAGTGTACCTAAGGTAACCTTCGAAAGAAAAATTCTTATTAAAAGTGCATGGAAGATATGTAACTTCGTCTGCATTAATATACAGATATATAAAAGAAAATTTTCGTAACTCTCTCTCTCTCTCTCTCTCTCTCTCTCTCTCCCCGATTCAAGCTAACTCAGTCTATTTTATGGCGT
>NC_087204.1:17210649-17225649 GCF_015104395.2 Macrobrachium nipponense | reverse complement strand
TTTAATCTATCATTCTGTTAATAAATGCACACGCTATGGCAGTGAGAGACGTAGAATTTTGAGTATTCTATAACCACGTAACTGTCAAAATCCAGCCGTGTTGAGCTGTTTCCTTATTGGTTGGCAGCGAAGATCATCTTTTATCATTTACAATTCAACCCAGTTGACCCAGTTGATTTAGTTATTTGTGGCACCTAAACCGTAGAGCAGAATGTCTATTGTTTTCAGAATTTTGTGTCCAGGTATTGCGTATATTTTATCTCGCCAAAAATAAATAAATAATAATAAAATAAAACAAACAATCCACTAGAAATATCTCTTCCTATTTATTGGAAATGTTTCGTCCAACGACCTTCCCTCAGTCACAACGTGAAAGTGGAATTTGCTGCATTCCCTGAGGAAAATTCCCGACGAATTTCGGAACATCGTTTTACCCGAAAATCTTGACTTGGGGGAACAATAAAAAAAAGAATGGCCCCGTATTCGAAGCAGAATTATTCCATCTTTATCGCCATTACCACGGACGCGAATTCAACCTGACAATTACTTTTTGGCCCAAGGATATGATTCCATTTCCTTCCTGGAAATTGGAAACTCATACTTATCGGGAGAATTCAGCTGAAGGTCCCCAGATATTTTTGAGATTGGGCTGGTAAATCATGCTGGGCGAATGAGAGGTGTTGGGAAAGGGGATGCATTGTCGTTTTTTTTTTCTTTTTTATATCATGCCTGGAAGTAAATGACTTATAACGTCTCGTGCTTTTGCAAATTACGTCAGTCCTACGCAATCCATTTTTGAATTACTTCATGCAATTCGTTATCTTTTTTTATTACTATTGAAGAATGTCATCTCTAATCTCTCCTTTAAGAATGTCGACGGTCAAACAAACGTTAGCCATCAAACGAGGTATAAGTTGATGCCGAATTTGCCCTATTTGTTTACCCATCGAGAACGGGAAAATTATACCTCCACCATGATAGCTAATTGGTACGTTTGGAATACATTTCCTTACTCGGGGAGTAAGCCTGCAAACTACTCTCTCTCTCTCTCTCTCTCTCTCTCTCTCTCTCTCTCTTCTCTCTCTCTCTCTTTCTTAATGCGAATATATGAATCACGGTGATGTGATAAGCCTCACACATACATCAAATAGAGGAAGGGTCCAGAAGAACCTTCCATTTTATTGATCTTGGCAGCTGATCCGAACTGCTGACAGCCCCTTCAATTTCATTATCGCTGGCAGATGTAGAGATCTTTTATGCCACATGACAAGATCAGATGAGACTTGGCTTTGAGGTAATAAAGTACTTCTTATAGCTGTCCCGTATAATATATCGACTGATCTATCGAAAACACACACACACACACACACACACACACACAGAGAGTTTTTAACCCAAAATTGACTTATATTTTGATCTATTTATTTATTTACTGGGATAAGTAAATTTTTTAGCAATATCCCTGAAATTCACTCCTGATGAATCATATCGGCGCAATACTCGCCAATTGTAATAGCAGAGATAAAGCAATTATTAGAAAAATAGGGAAGGCTATTTACAAGTTGAATGGAGCTGATGCAGCAATATCTTTCAATATTATTATTATTATTATCATTATTGGAGAAAAAAATCCACAGTTATGTAAATGTAAATTTATTTAAATCTAAAACTTTAAGGATAGCTTTCGGGAATCTGTTCAGTTCTCCTTATGAATCTGACACGTTGATATAGCACCCCAGCAAAGTAAACATAACATGTGTCAAATTAAATGACTTGTTTTAAATAAAAATATATGTCTATTTACTTAATTGTGGATTTGTTTCTCCATTTGAAGACTCGTGCTACTATGAGGATTTTATTATTATTATTATTATTATTATTATTATTATTATTATTATTATTATTATTATTATTATTATTATTATTAGCCATGGTTAAATACACCTTTGCAGTGTTGAATTAAACTTTCCTTCTTGCAAACAAGCACATTTTTTACAATTAAGATCCTAACAAAAATATAAAAGCGCTTTATCATGAATTGCTCTATAATACTTTATCTATGATTCACTTATAGATATGACTGGCCGCTTTATCAGGACGAATAATATTGTATGCTTAGATAATTAAAGAAATTACCACTAAAACAACATAAGTGCAACTCCAGCCCAGAAAATATGATTTAATCTTTAAAAGATCTCAGGTACTTACGCTGATTTATCATATCTTCTGGAAAATGTGTTTTCCAGGAAGTTGGCAATCGCTAATGATTACAAAAGTTATGAGCGGCGGAATGGCGCACTAATTAGGCCGACAGTAATTAGGATGACTGTGATTATGAAATATATATATGCATGGAAGTAACAGAGGAAGTAAGATACACTAATGACGGCATCAAGGCCAGGTGCTAATTAAGTGGATAGTAATACTAATGTGATGTCATGGAACTTTTTTTCATCTTTTATTTAAAATATCTAATGTAAGGGATACATTATTTATAATATATTATGTTGTTGAGAGAGAGAGAGAGAGAGAGAGAGAGAGAGAGAGAGAGAGAGAGAGAGAGAGAGAGAGATACTGGATTTTAACGAAATTCCAGCAACTATTCCAAGGGTTTGTTTGCTAGCCCAATGATAACAGTGATTTACTGCAGCGGATTGCAAATATTTGGGCCTAAGTTTAAATCAACAGGAGCAAAAATTGAAGGATTTTCATTGCAGACTCGTAAATCAGGAGCTTGAAATCACAGTATGACATTTCATGTTTATAAAGTGAATCGATACCATATCTATCAAACGACTAATATGCACGGAATTAAAAACAATGATTTTGTTTGATTTAAATCTACATTTTATATAGACTAATAATGTATAGATATTCAACAATAAATTAAATACCACTTTCTACGGACCAAGTACGCAAACTGTAATTAACTGATAAACCACGCATGAAATTAAATTAGAATTCTGGCGAATAACTAAAGAGCTTCGAAATCCCTATGGGTCACAAGCTGTTTGGAATCGTATTCGATAATAAGATCGCTGCTGAGAATTGCTGGGCGTAATTCCCGGGCCACTGGATTCCATGTTCTGAGATCACAACAAATTCCTCATCTTCAGTTACTGTCAGGTTTGATCTCATGAAACTCCAAGCGACGTGTTTGAATATGTATTCCGAGGTAAAGCGAATTATATATTAAGGTCAATTTTAGCTTAAGCTAATGCGATATATATATATAATCTATATATATATATAGTTATATATATATATTATATATATATATATATATATATATATCTATATATATATATATATATTATATATATATATATAAGATATATATATATATATATATATAATATATATATATTTTATATATATATATATCTATTATATATATATATATATATGTATATATATATAGATATATATCTAGATATATATTATATTATATATATATTATATATATAATATATTAAGAAAACGGAGTATTTTCCTCCTTGTCTAATATCCTTCAAAAGGACTAACCTTGAGTAGTCAAGCATCTCGAGAGAAGGACACCCGGCTTGTGTATCCTACGTGCTGAAGGAAGTGTCCTCCTACTTCCTTTGATAATATTCCCCCCCCACCCAGTTTGTGTGGGTTTCCCATTAAGGTGATTGCTTCGCTGGTGCTGTAAAAATTACCTGGAAATGTTTATTCTTGAACCATCTACTCAGTGCGTAATTTCGTCTTGCTTTCTGTTTTGATGTAGGAAAAAGAAAAATATCAGTTTCAGTTAGCGTGAAGGACTCGACTATATTGATGCTTCCAGGGTCTTGATAATCTAACATAAAAATTTGCCTTACTTGAATAGCCTGCGAACGAAGAGCGTCCATCCAGACCTAATTTATCAATTTTTTTATGTAGATTGAACTAGCTATATTCCTTCACTAATGATATGATAAAATGGGTCTGACATTAGCTTTGAAGATGATTAGATCTTATTCGCTGCCTGCATTTCTCTGGAAGCGAAAGTTACAGAAAAATTCTATCGTGTTGACTGATAGAAGTGATGCGTATATGTGATCGTTGGTGCTTATGCGTCTATGCGAGTTGATGTGCATTTTTGCGCACATACTCTTTTAGAAGGAAATTAATCTATGCATATTATTTTAGTGTAAAAGCAATATTCTCTTCTGGTTTATTTGAAGAGGAATTCAGAATATACCTCCCATGAAATTAATGAGAAACTGCCAAGTATCGGAACAATCTTGTACAGTTTTTATTTTTTTTCTCTCTCAGACTTTTTTTTCTGAACGAACTAATTCACTCCCTCGAGGAACTCCTTGTAGAAAATGAGCCCGCGCTAATCGCAGTAATAAAGCTGCGTTTTCAAGTATAGGCTCGATCACTGTTATTGAAAATCGCACTTAATCGAAAAGTAGTCTGCCTAATTGTCGGTAGTCACGTCCTTGGAAATTGGTCCTGGAATTGTTTGTTACGTGAGACACGAAGTTTTAAACTTCCGCACGAGATCATGAGTCAAGTCGTTACTTCATTGCGTATTTCACCTTAAGGATCGTGGTCTCATTACTGACGTTTGGTACCGTTACCATTTGAGGCATTATGAAGTTCCGTTTAGAACTTGAGCAACGGTCTGCTTGTATTGTTTTCGTCATAATGTTGCATATCACAAGCGCATCCACTTAAATTTATAATCATCCACATGATCTTATAATGTGTGAATAAGTTGATACGTTTTAGGCAACAAATTTAATCAGTGTATTTAGTGACGAATTCCTCTTTTTACCTCATTCGCAAATTCTTTCCCTCCTCCTCTGTGAGGGACAGACAGGAAAACATAAAAAAACTCGTGCGTTACGTGACTTGTCTCCAAATGGCAATAAACTTGGTGAGAATGCGGGCTCTGCTAATTTTTCAAAAGTAAGACAAGGACAGCACCGGCATCGTCAAAAGACACGAGAGAGAGAAAGATGTTGGTAGGAGAGAGAGAGAGAGAGAGAGAGAGAGAGAGAGAGAGAGAGAGAGAGAGAGAGAACCCCTCTGTAGAAATGATGTACATATAAAACTATAGTTAATTTTGATTAAAATCATTTATTTAAGGATAAACCGCGAACTCTTCACCCAGCATTTATATATATATATATATATATAATATATTATATATATATATATTATATATATATACATATATATATAATATTATATATATAATATAAAATTATTAATAGAATTAATGTGTGGACTCTGAACTGTGTTTATTAACAAATAATGTGAAGTGATGTTCTCATGTAATAATATCTCTTGTGTGCTACATCTTGACAGGTAATGACGTTGAGTTGAATGGTTTTTGTCATCATAATGGAAAAAACTATAAAGTAAATTAAGTGAAGAATAAAATGTATTGTTTTGAAGTTGAGTCCTTTGACTCCGTAACCCGTCTTTCAGATGATATGTCCATTTTCTGTTTTTTTTTTTTTTTCTTTTTTGGCTGGAAGATTGTGCATAGAAAGGGAGATTTATTCCATCCCCGAGATGACAGATCTCTCATAGTATCTAATTCCTCTAAAAGTTACCAGAGACCTTAATATGGCTGGCAAATTCTTCTCCATCCTCATACGAGAAAAATAATTATGATATTATGCGTTTCTTCAGATCGTTACATATAATTATTAACAGCATTTACCATAGGCACAGACCAATTATATATCTATACACACGCCCAAACACAACAAAGAAATAAAATCTCTTCTATATACATTTTCTAGGTACAGCTCAAGAAAGCGTTCGGAGTCGACCTCCTCTGGAATCTATTCGGATCACAGATTCCATTTTGCATCCATTCCGAAGCACCGATTAATCATCTGGCTTGGCAAGGGGTCGTAAACATAGCTTTATGCCAATTTTGGGATGCCGGATGTAGCTGATCAGACCATGATACTTTATTCGTATCTTCGAGGAAGCTGTGTTTCGTCCGCGGATTTGGAACTCTCACATTATGAATTGAGACTCCGATGACAAACTGGTACTATTTGCATTGTTCAATACTAAGAGTACTAATGAATCAATTCTATAGTACAAAAGGTTATCTCTCTAATAGTCTTTCTTCAGTGTATATTACCTAGAAAATTTATCTCTCCAATAGTCGTTCTTCAGTGTATATTAGCTCAAAAAGTGATCTGTCCAATAGTCGATATTCAATGTATATTAGCTCAAAAAGCTAGTCGTTCTTCCGTATATATTAGCTCAAAATGCTATCACTCCAATAGTCATTCTTCAGTGTATTTTAGCTCAAAAGTTATCTCTCTAATAGATGTTCCTCAATGGATATTACGCCAAAAAGTTATCTCTCCAGTAGTCGCTCTTCAGTGTGTATTAGAACAAAAAGTGATTTCTCCAATAGTCGTTCTTCAGAGTATATTACTCCAAAAATTTATCTCTAAAATAGTCTTTCTTCAATGCATATTAGCTCAAAAAGTTATCTCTCCAATAGTGGCTCTTCATTGTGTATAATCTCAAAAATTTATCCCTTCAATAGTCGTTCTTCGGTTTATATTAGCCATGACCTTTGACCCCCAAACAAGCAACAACAATTCTACCCAGTGAATCGAATAGCCGACCCCTGTCACGTCTTCCATCTCCAACAGTCTTTGAATTTTTTAACTTAATGAGTCTAACCCTCTTAGTTTCTGAATCCCATTATTCAACGCGTAATGAAATTGATACTTCGATAAACAGTATTGCACTGTAGAAGCGAACAAGGTTATTGAGCGACCCTTAGAGCGCTGGAATGGAAGGGACAATTACAGAATTAATGTGCCTCAGTGGCGTGATCGGTATGGTCCTGGCCTTCCACCTCGGTGGCCGCGAGTTCGATTCTCGGGCATTCCATTGAGGTGTGAGAGATGTGTATTTCTGGTGACAGAAGTTCACTCTCGACGTGGTTCGGAAGTCACGTAAAGCCGTTGGTCCCGTTGCTGAATAACCACTGGTTCCATGCAACGTAAAAATACCATACAAACAAACAATTACAGAATTAGCTTTGTTTTCTGGATTTCCTCTCCTCTTCATTTTTTTCTCTTCCTCTAAGTTTTTTTATATATACGTCAGAGCGCAGGACTTATCCGATATGCTTGAATTACCCAAGGCGTCTTGTAAAGCCTATTAACCTTATCCATACCATGAATTACAGTTTTCAAACTCCTGAATATCAGGGAATGCGAAAGATCATCAGTACCTTAGACTCTTTAAGTGATTTTTTCCACCAAAATCTTTCGTTTTCCACTGCATTTATCAGTCTCAGTCTCTCGAGAGCGTTCACTTAGACAGGATGTAGGTTCCACCTCTCCTGAGAGATACTTTTGAGAGAGATATCCCGCAGGAGAGGTGGAACAAACATCGTGCCGATGTGAACTATCTCGAGAGAGACTGAGAGTTTCCAGCCCTGTGATTGGCTTGATCAACAGCCAATCAGGGACTAGCCTTGACATTAGATGCACGGGTGATGTGAATCTACTATAGCAATAGGAAGCATTTTTCTGGTAATATGATATCCCGTCATGCTAACTTTTTTGATATTAGCTGTAGAAAAAAAGGAATATATTATTCCGATAGAATTTTTTACGATGAATCCAAATATGCTCTTACTTTTCTTCCACGATGAAAATATTACGGCTCAAGCAGCCTGCCTACTGTTCCCCGCCGCTAGTCTGGTTCTAATATTCAGGCATCCCGGTTGGATGGGTTGCTTTAAAGGCCGGGTATAATCTCGGCCTAGGCGGTGAATATTATATATTCCTTATACTCACAAATCACCATATTCAACATTCAGTTCGTTTCTGTTTGGGTGCTGATTCTCTGAGGTCTATTTCGATCCGTAAGTGCGGAGATTTTGCAAAAATACGAACTTGATGCATGTTTGTTGTACATTATGATAAAAAAAATAAATGCTTCTATACCGTATAAGAGCAAGAGTAAACGCACACTACATGCCTCAACATTATGTATTTTTTCCTTTTCTAACTCTATATATGTATGTATTTATATTTCAAAAAAGACCCATTCGTGGTCGGCTACGTAACTTACAGTTTTATCATTAATGAATGACGCACGCATTAATTTTTTCCACTTCGTTTAACCGCCATTTAATCCCCTACCAAAGTGCTACATTTTCACTTTGGTTCAAGAAAAGTATTAATCTCTCTCTCTCTCTCTCTCTCTCTCTCTCCGGTTTAGTACAGTAGTCGCCAATAAATTGTTATCGTTATTGTTTGCTGCAACATAAACTTACCCTCTTTCATTCCGGGTTGCAATTCACAGCGATAAACTTTAACAATGGCCGCTGTTAGTCTGAAATAAGTAGCTCTCTGAACGACATGTTAAAAATAACTAGTTTAAAAAAATATGACCAAATTCCTAACCATTCATTGCGTTGCAGTCTGCAACAATAGCGCTCTATTGTTGATAATATGACGCGGAAGGTTTTTTTTTTCACTACAACGCTGAAATCAAGCGGAGGAAACTGTATTAAAGATAGTGTAACACAGATATGAAAGTGTAAAGGGTGCTTGGGAATGGTAGTTCGAAAAGTATTAGTCTGGAGAAAACCCGTTGATTAAAAAAATAATAATACATTCAGTGTGCTTGTCTGTTCAGCAATCTCTTCCCACATATATCCACCCAGTCCAGAATTAGGTAGTTTATTTAGTGTCACCTCTGTTGAAGACTGTTAACGCCCATAGAATAAAACAATAGGTTCTAATCATTGTAATTTTATGCCATATCTGCATTCAGGCACGCCCCCAAGCAATACGCAATCCTGAAACTTGTGAAGTGAAAGAATCAAGTGGCGATTTGCATTTGGGGTGAAAATGAAAAAACGCCCAATTTTCCCTACCCAGCGAAGTGGGTCAGCGTCAGACCCACAGGCAATGAGTGATAAAAGAATACTGAAATTGCTCACCACTCAGCGAGCAAGTCGAATGTGAATAGACTCGCATTTTATTTACATCTTAGGGACATTGCTGTTATGTATCTATGTATGTGTCTTCGTGAGCCAAATGCTTTGCCGTATACGAATTTCTTGATCATAAAAACTGAAAACATCAGTTCTGGAACCTACTTGGTTGCATAGTTGCTTTTCAGGTATACCGTAATAATTTTTAAGGTTAATCAAAGGATTATTTCATCCCGTAAAAGCCTCAAGAGGATATCGAAACAAGCAAGAAAAGTTTAAACTTATGGGAACTTTGTGAAGACATAAAAATATAGAGATTTTCGTTCGACTCTCTCTCTCTCTCTCTCTCTCTCTCTCTCTCTCTCTCTCTCTCTCTCTCTCTCTAAGTTCTAACCTGAAAATTTTACCGAATGAAGAGGAGAACTGATTGTATTTTTAATATATCAAGTCACATATTTTACCTAACGATTCGAATGTTTTTTTTTTTTCAATAGCAATGACTACCTTGGTTTAATCTGTAGTTAGTTAACGTTTGGTATCGATAATATTAAATATATGAGAGTTTCTTGACAAGAATTTCATCCCTTCACGAAATGAAAAAAAAAAATCATTATAAACAAACAGAGGCAAATTTACACAATTTCAAATGTAGATCCAAGTGCGTTTATAAAGCTATATATTGAACTAGAAATACGAATATTAAATATAAATTAACACGCTAATTCATTATATATATATATATATATATATATATATATATATATATATATATATATATATATATATGTGTGTGTGTGTGTGTGTGTTGTGTATGTGTTTGTGTGTGTGTATAAATCGGTGTTGTAATTAATGTAAAGTTACCAGTTTGCTTGAGTACCGTGTCTGAACTTGACTCTGAATAGAGGGTGCATTTTTTTCCGGTACTGAAGGAGACTATGATTTAGAAATATTTACAACGATGTACTGACAACGCTATAAATTCTTCGTTGACGTTGTAAGAAACGATGAAGAAAAATATCTTTTACTCATCTGGAAAAGCCTTAGCGGCAACGTAAATCATCATAATGGTTCAACAAAAGCTCTACTCTTAGATATAACTTTCCCGAGAAGATAAATAGTACGTAGTAATTTTAGGCGAACGTACCTCCTTTAAACACACACGCCACATAAATCATTATTATTTTATTATTTCAATTTTCATTTCTATTATTAATGTCTAGTCTTATTATTATTATTTTTATTTTCATTATTTTTATTTATTTTTTTATTATTTTATTTTCACTATACACACGACGTTGATGAACGCCTTGTCAACGATGTTAAATGATCGACTTCAAACAATTTTTAGAACTGGTATTCGTCGATAACTTCGTGGTTTCATTTTGAAATGCACTGGCATTCTGAAAAGCGGGTAGAACTTATTATTCATATCCTGGTGGTGTATCGTAAGCAGAGCCTATACGTCTATCTCTCAAATGATGCAACAGCGCTTCTGCGAGACAGTTTTAAAATAATATTCAGAAGACAGAATTAGGCTTAACCTTCACCACTTTATTGTACCACCACGCTGGTTGTCTTAATCGACTTATTTCATATCCAGAGTAAAATATGACGTCACTATTCTATGAATGTTTCCATTATGAACTAAATTAATTCGAGTAATTCGAGGTTAATAATCATTAGGACCAACACGATATCATATGATTTGAGATGCATCAAGACACTTTCTCTATTAAAGGGGTGGAAGAAGAATGTACAATACATGTTTATGAATGAGTATAATACAAAATAAAGATAATAATTCACAAGTGCTTTTTGACAACTGGGGTTCGGTTGTATAAATCGGAAAAATAATAAATAAAGCCACAAACTACAAATGCTCACGAATCAAACGAGTGTCTTTCCTCACTATATCTCGAAGCACCTGGATAAGCGAGTTCACTTCTGCAAGACTGATTCCAAGGCTCAAAGTAGAGAGAGACTAAATATGTGGTAAGTGACAGCGAGAGATAGAGGACGAACGAACATCTCTATGATGAAGGAAAGATGGTCAACTCTAAGATTATCTTTGCATACTCAATCAAAGCCTTACAGTAAACGTTGGCCAGAGTAATTGAAAATGGCTGCTTTTGTCTCTTAAATAGCCAAGGAAAATTCAATTGGGGGTGGGGGAGGGGGTGGGGGAGGGGTGGAGGCGGGGGGGGGGGTGACTGAGGTGGGTTTAGGATGATAATGCTTTGCCTTCCCAGATATCTAGGTAATTTTTTTTTTTTTTTTGCTTACGCGTAGCTTTCAGTCACTAATATAACAATCGTCTCAAATAAATACACATGGTTGCCTACGAAATCTCTCTCTCTCTCTCTCTCTCTCTCTCTCTCTCTCTCTCTCTCTCTCTCTCCTCTCTCTCTTCATAACCATTAAATAATATTCTATTTTTGATCTTAAGAGACCCTGATCAAATTTGCTAGGAATGCTTAATTGGGTAAGAGAAAAGTGATTATGGAAACTTAGAATTCCTTACTTATTTTCAAACAAACCTTCACTTAAATGCTAGATGACTGCAATAAAATCCATATATTTGAGTGTGTTATTAAAGAAGTGTCGTTAGCTGAACGCCCACAATCCACTGTACATCTGTCGCGAAATATTCAGTTCGATTGATATTGCAATTATTAATGAACGATGCCTGACAAGTTGTCCGTTTAGATCTAGGCTTGATACGGTTTCTTCAATTAAACGTCTCTTCTGCAACCCCTCGGGTATATATCGTTTTCACTTCGTAAGTTTTTATTTGGCGGGGGTGGGGGGCGGGGCGCAGGGGGCGGGGTATTCTTGTCTTATCGAAGATACATGGCGAAAATGCTCTTAGAGATATGCTAGCCTTTTTTATTTAAATACTTTATTTTTTTTTTTTTACTTGGGTACGAAATCTTCGATAACCTTAACATGAACTTCGAAAGTTGATGCAAATGTGTCTTTTACATAAAACGTAAACTCTCAGCTCTTTCGAGCATCGCAATTTATATGGAAATGACTCTTGTCAAACAGGTAAGGCTGCTTATTTTAAGACTGGTGGGGGAGTGCATCAAGTGCATGGTAGACCCGAAACCGACGTTATCTCCATGATTATTTGTGTGGTTATGAAAGCGGTTTATGTAATTAATTTAGTTCTTTGTTATATATATATATATATTATATATATATATATATGTGTGTGTGTGTGTGTGTGTGTGTGTGTGTGAAATAAAAAAAATGTTTGTCCATCCACGACTATTAAAGTTTATTTATATTACAAAATATACACACGAGAAATGTTAAGTGAATATTGTCTGGTGATGAATTCTTTAAATCTTTGAGCAGACATACGAATCATAAACGATATCATATTTGCATTAATATCGAATATTTGTTTAAAGTAATAACAAAACAACACTGGAAAACATCGCTTGTAAAAAATCCACGTTGAAATTGTCAGAGGAAGTTGGAACATTAAAGGTGGCAGCAAATGATTTCGATAGTTTTCGAATAATAGATATATAATGGTTTCAGTTCTCTCGCTGTTCAGACATTTGACCTTTTAACCTCAACTGGGTCTCTTAAGGAGCATCGACCTTTGAATTTCACATTACTTCCCACACACACATTGAAGGTGTCGACGCTAAAGTATTTTTGAGAAGGTGTGGCAACTGAAGATTCACCTCTTTGTGGGTTTCAAAATATTACAGTTTGCCAGAAAACGTGCAAATAAAACCTTTAGCTATAAATTGATTTCGTACATAAAGTAAGTGTGACAAGGCATAATGAATGACATCTTTTCTGTAACCAAGAATATGATAAATCTTACAGAATATTACTAAATACGCAAATAAAAGCCACCCTTTCATTGTAAATAGTGTCAATAGTAAATGTTGCAGTGCCTTAGAGAATTCATTGATAATTGCAATAATATAGATTTGAATTAACCCCTGCTCAGATTCAGGCCAAACCGTGTTCATGAACAGGAAGTAATTCAGTAGGCGTTCCCTCAAAAGGAAAATTAATGTCAAGGCACCGCTTGTCTGGACGACCAGACATTTGACCTCTGACCTAAGATCTTGCAGAGTTATTTAAAGATCTGTGTCTTATATATTGAGGTCTTCTATGAAAAGGTTCAACGAATCCGAAGCGTTATTTTCGTTGATACGAAGAGTTGAATCATATCAGTGCTATTCGATTCATATAGATTCTGCCGACGAAATATTATTTTGTAGCCTTATATCATCCATCTTAATAGTTCCTACATAAAAGGAATTTTTTAGGAAACCATGTCCGTTTACACCTAAGCCTCACGTCAGCTTCAATCAACCCTATAAGAAAACATATCCACCTCATCCCAATACCAGAGACCAAGTCGTTTGTATAGATTGTATCCACATCCTTCCCGAATCCTCTTTAATCTGTGACAAAGCTCAAACGACCGCCATCTCTCTCTGGAACCGACCTCCCCTCCTCATCGCCCGGCTGCTAGCCATATTGCGTCATCCCCTGCTCGACAGTGTTGCCAATCAGCGATGCCACATTTGCAGATGACATGTTGGAGTGGTCAGTTTTATTTATTTATTTTTCAACCCGTAGGTAACCGAGAAAATCTTGTGCCTTTAACGGGGATGTACTTGAATGGACGCTGTAATCTCTCTCTCTCTCTCTCTCTCTCTCTCTCTCTCTCTCTCTCTCTCTCTCTCTCTTTCACATACATTGTATTATCGCAGAGAACCGTATTCAATAAAATCTTATTTTTTTTTAGAGAAAAACAAGAGGGCAAATCCCCCATTATTATGCGTTTCAAGTAGGAGCAACTTATTAATTAATCAGTAACTAGTCTGCTCTCTCTCTCTCTCTCTCTCTCTCTCTCTCTCTCTCTCTCTCTCTCTCTCAAAAAAAAAAAAAAAAAAAAAATATGACCGACATTCACATAAATGTCGCAGATATTCATGCAAATTTAACTGATATTTTTTCACATTAATATCCTCTCGACAAAAAATTGAGATTATTTTTATTAAGCCTAACAGCTAATAAAAGTTTGCTGATATCACAGACTGCATATATATATATTTTTTTTTTTTACAATCCCCTTGCCCTCAATTCTCTCTCTCTCTCTCTCTCTCTCTCTCTCTCTCTCTCTCTCTCTCTCTCTCTCTCCATAGGGGTTTTTCTTTGTTCAAAAAGAATGTTGTGTTATCAACAATGTCTGCATTTGAGTTATTTACTCTATATTTTTATTTCTGTCGTTATTTTCACGTTGCTACTTCAGAGTTGTGTATTCCCCAATTACTTAAGCCTCGTTTGTAAAATTTCTGGTGTATTATTAATAATTATTTACAATTATTATTGATATATGATTTAATATTTACTAGAATATTCCCCATTACTAATCTTGCCAGGTCTGTAAGTTGCGTACTCGTTCAAGAACATCGTTAAGTACTGTGTAATGACTAAAGTTTCATCATCCATTCGTGTGGATTATACACAGTTATCAGTCTAACTTATCTAGGGCACTGCTATCAGTCTGACCTGTCCAGGGCACTTCGATTCAAAGGCTGTTACTTGGGTCACTGGTTGGTCGGGATGGTGGAATGTGAGGGGCAAGGCTTCCCCAAGTAAGGCGCAAGTTACCGTGTACTTAAATTTCTAAAGACATTATGAAATTTCCGGTTACTCGGGGAGTAAGCCTACAAACTACTTTGTTTTTGTTGTTGTTGTTGTTGTTGTTCTTGCTGTTGTTGTTCTTGTTGGGGAGTCCATACAAAGGTCCGGAAAAGATGTTTTGCGTTGAGTTCAAGATACAATAAGTTCAAGATTTATTTATGATTTATTTACCAAAATGAAAATGTGAAAAAATAAATAATGTGCATGGTAAACAGTACAGAAGAAGCATTTCTAATAGAATATAGCATATTTATTTTAATTTTCATTGGTGACACAATGCGCTATTTGATCGTAGATTTTAGCATGCGCCCCGAGTAAGCTGTAGGTCGGATCACGCCTTGTTGGTCTGGTCGGTGGCT
>NC_087204.1:17203793-17210149 GCF_015104395.2 Macrobrachium nipponense | reverse complement strand
TAGTGTTGGGAGGTTTCCCAGATTCAGTTGTCTGCTCCTTTGGTTAAGGCGTCCACTTGTGGCTTTTCCAGGATATGATCAAATACTGAGTTGGCTGTGGTGGATAGTCTGCCTATCCCTGGAATTGATGGTATCCTGGGGAATGACATGCTGGATGGGGAAGGTCGGGAGCTGTTCCCTATATTGTCCGTTAATAATGCCAGTCCGTGGCTGTAACTACTCGTTCCGCAGCAAGAGCTGCTAATCTACTTGAGATAATGATGATTACTTAATGTTAAGTAGTGTAGAGTTAGATGTAGAAAGGCCCGGGTCAGTAGAGAGTGGAGTAGTAATGTAGTTAGTCCTTTTAACTTTGATTGTGACAGAGCTGCTTTTATTAAAGCTCAGAAAGATGAATTTAATTTTGATTTGGGTGATGTCGAGGATCTAACTAAGCCTAGGTTTGGTATTGTAAAAGATCTTTTATACAGTAGTCGTCCCGCCACTGATGATGTAAATAAATTGTCGTGTTGAACAGATCATAGTGCCGTTTCAGTTCAGAAAATCTGTTTGGAATTAGCTCGCACAAATTTCTTTCAGGTCATTTGGGCATGTCGAAAACTTTCCACAGTTTGGCTAGATATTTTTGGTGGCCTGGAATGAAAATGAGTGTAAAGCAGTTTATCAGAGAATGTGAGACTTGTCAGGTTATGGGTAAACCTAATCAGGGGATCCCTAAAGCCCCGTTGCATCCCATACCTGCCATAGGTGAACCATTTTCTGAATTAGTAATTGATGTTGTAGGTCCCTTACCTAAGACTAAAACTGGTTATGTATATTACTAACTATCATGGATAGAGCTTCTCTTTTTCCTGAAGCTATACCTATGAGGCGTATTACTTCAAAGTTTGTTTTTGAAAAGTTATTGATTTCTTTTCCAGATATGGTCTCCCTCGTGTATTCAGACAGACTGTGGGACGAATTTCACGAGTAAGGTATTTAGGGGCAAATGTGCTGAACTGGGCCATTCAGCACATTACCAGCGTACTTATCCGGAGAGTCAGTAGTGTGGTGGAAAGGTTTCATCAAACCCTCAAGTCTGTACTTAAGAAACTTGTTTATGATTCTGATAGCGAATGGGACAAAGTCCTCCCGCCTTTTGCCCTCTTTGCTATTAGAAATCACCCTAACTCTTCTACAGGTGTAGCTCCTTTCGAGTTGGTATTGGGCACAAAGTTCGAGGACCATTAGAAATTATGTTGGAGATGCTAAAATTCAGCCGGAAGGGGGAAGTAAAAGTTGGAGGGTTGGTTGGAAGACATAAGGTCTAGGATGTTGAATGCCTGGAAGTTTGCCAGGGAGAATTTGGAACAGTCTCAATCCCGAATGAAGGAAAATTTTGATAAAAAGGTTAAGGTTCGTTCATTTGAACCGGGGGAATTAGTTAGTGTTGAGTATGATCCGGACAGTTTTCTCGAGCCGAGATAAGGGTCCTTGGAAGGTTCTGGGAGGTTCGTTGTCTGATGTTAAACTATGAAATGAGGCTCCAGGTTCAAGCCGTAAATGCAGAATATTTCATATTAATCGTTTAAGCCTTATGTGGGTAAGTGTGGTGATCCTTTAGCGAT
Organism: Macrobrachium nipponense; assembly: GCF_015104395.2. Taxonomy (NCBI): domain Eukaryota; kingdom Metazoa; phylum Arthropoda; class Malacostraca; order Decapoda; family Palaemonidae; genus Macrobrachium; species Macrobrachium nipponense. Next base: position 17,208,542 of record NC_087204.1, on the reverse strand, counting down.
AGTGTATGAACCAGTGTCTGTGGTAGTTGATGTACCTCCAGAGGAGTCCGATAACTTAGTGTGTCATGGTTCCTCCGGATGCATTAGGGGAAAATATGCAAAATTTAGAACTGTTGAAAAGTAGTTTAGGACATTTAAATTTTAATCAAAGAAAAGACGTGCTTAATTTAATCTATTCTTTCAGAACTTTTTCAGGATGCCCCAGGAAGAACCCAGTTTTGAGCATGATGTTGATGTGGGTGGTCTTCCCCTGTAAAGCAGAGTCCTTACCAGGCCTGAACCCTGTAAAATTGGATTTGGTCAGTAAGGAGATCAACTACATGTTGAAGCATGACCTTATTCAGCCATCAGTGAGTCCCTGGAGTTCTCCCATAGTACTGGAAAAGAAGGCGGATGGTAAGTTCCGCACGTGTGTGGATTATCGGAAGGTTAATACCCACACCAAAGATGATTCTTTTCCATTACCCCGTATTGATGACTGTCTGGATCGGATCGGGTCTGCCAAGTTTATTACCAAATTGGATCTGTTAAAAGGGTACTGGCAGGTTCCATTGTCTGATCGTGCTCGTGAGATATCTGCATTTGTTACTCCTTTCGGACTTTACGAATGTAAGGTTATGCCCTTTGGCATGAAGAATGCTGCATGCACTTTTCAGAGATTAATGAATAGGGTCATTTGTGGTCTGGAAGGAACAGAAATTTATATTGATGATTTGTTGTTTATAGTGATGACTGGAATACCCATATGGTAAAGCTTCGTAAGGTTTTTTGAAGCTCTAAGGGGTGCTGGACTTGTAGTTAATTTGGCCAAGTGTGAATAGGGCAGGCCAAGGTTTTGTTATTTAGGTCACGAGGTTGGTTTGGGTCAGGTGGCTCCAAAACAAGCTAACCTCGAGGCCATTATAAGTTTGAAAAGACCTGGTAATGTTAGAGAGGTAAGAAGAGTGCTGGGCATGACTGGGTATTACAGACGGTTCGTCCGTAATTACTCTGATCTTGCTCACCTCTTACTAGTTTATTAGAAAAAGGAAGAAATTCTCATGGTCTGATCAGTGTGAAAAAGCTTTTTAACCAACTTAAATCAATATTGGTAACTAATCCTATTTTAACTTCCCCAGATTTTCATAAGCCATTTATCATCGCCGTGGATGCTAGTGACGTTGGTATAGGAGGTGTTCTTTTCCAAAGGAAGGAAAGCGGTGAAGTTCATCCGGTATCTTACTTCAGCAAGAAGTTGCTGGCTGCTGAAAGGCGGTACTCAACCATTGAAAAAGAAGCTCTTTCCTTGGTTCGATCTTTGACTCACTTTAAACCTTATGTAACCAATTTTTCTTTTCCCGTGGAAATCTGGACAGATCACAACCCGCTGGTGTTCATCGAACGGATGAAAGGAGCCAACCAAAGGATTTTGCGATGGGCATACTTTTTCTACAAGAATTTAATTTGATTATTAAGCACGTGAAAGGCTCGGAAAATAAGATTCCTGATGCTTTCCAGGACTACTTAAGTATGTTTTTTGCCTGACCCCTACAATCATGCGCTGCCCTGCTCGTTTCTCAAATTTGGTGGTATGGAAAAAATATCGGTTTAGTATAATTTTGTTTGTTCTTGTGCGTTTCCTATGTAGGTTAAGTTTAATAAGTTATCCTTTTGTTGAAACTAACTTAGTCTTGTAGGCGACTACGCCAGTTTGCTTGGTGAGTTCTGTATATGATTGGTATTTTTTATCTCTTATGGATTCTGTCCTGTTAGTATTTTTTTTTATAAAAGGTGTTATACTAAGACATCTGGAGTGGGTGCTGTGTGTGGGGTAGCTCCCAGGTTAAGGTGTTTATCTGAACTTTATTTAGGTTTAGCTAGATAGGTTTGTTTCTTAGTCTTTAAGGTTTTCTTTGCTGAGGTGTTTTTTGCCCGGATGTTGGTTTGGGTTGCATATGGTAGATGTAATATATATTTGGTTTGTATATTATGTTTCAGATTAACTGTCTTTCTGTTTCATTGTTTTTGTCATTTTGTTATGTACTCTTTGAGGTCTAATTAATAAATAGTCTTTAATGTGCTCTTTTTACAGGTCTTCCATTTATATAAAAAAAAATTTTTTTTTGCTTTGTTCCAAAATTTTTTTTTTGCCTTCGGGGAGGAAGGTATCAGGTTATTAACGTAATTGTCATTAATTTTGTTTTAGTCTCAGCCTTGTTGATTTACTTTAATTGTTGATTTATTTAAGGTTAAGTTTGGTTTTTTCTTGTAACAAGGGCTGTGTTGCTAAAGACGTTTAGTGGCCTACTCCCCCGGCATTGGTATGTAAAAAAGTAAAAAGTTACATCCCTAACTCCATCTATTGTTTCTTTTTGGTGTTGGTGAGAGCTACCATGGACTCTGGAGTGTTGACTGGGCAGTTTCATCTCCTGATTTTACTGTGTTTTGTCCTTGGAGACAAAAGTTTTCTTCGGAGGATAAGGTTCCTCTTCTAGTCAGTACGGGCCTGACTTGCATGCCTCCCACACTAAAGCTGCTTGGATTACCTGATTACTTTTGTGCTGTGGGCTCAGTTCCTGTGCCACCCACGGCGTTCTGAGCTATTTGTAGCCTACCCTAGGCTAGTGTTTGAGTGAGGTGTGGACTTCCTGCGGACTCAGGACGACGCAGAGGAATTTATTTTTCCCGGCCGAGCCTGGACGCAGGAAGGGCACCTCTGCATCCTCCAGGACGTTTTCTTCGCCTGTGCGGCAGTTGTGGGGGGCATTGTGGCCCGAGGAGGAAAACGTAGGGAGTCTGTGAACATTGGTAATATCCTTTTGGTATTTATTTCAGGGTTGGCACTTATTAGTTGTATACCCCTGTTGCTACCGTGTGCTCCAGACTCCCTCCGATAGCGGTGACCTGATGTGTGACGCCGTACCTGGTGGCTTGCTGTAAGACAGTGTCATAGTTCCCCAAGTTGCTATGAACCCTCAGCCTAGCACCTTTGGACGCCAACAAGTGTGGGTGTAACCCTTTGTTCCCTCTATAAACTGGTGAGGAGTTTTTGTTTCTGTGGTTTTCATTATTTTTGAAGTCTCATATAGAGAACATTTTATTTGCCCCTATCCTAGGGTGTTAATGTTAAGTTTTAAGCTTTATATATTAGGTAGGAATTTAAGTGTTTCCTTTCTGTATGTCTACTCCTTCCTTCCTAACCTTATTTAGTTATAGGTAGGTTATTTGGGCCCTTTATTTACTCCTTACGTTATTTGTACTGTCTTAGGGATGCAGTTTTAGAGTTTAGGTTATCTTACTGGATTTTATTTTAAGGACGGCGTATATTTGTCCTATAGTCACAAGGCTGACTGTTGCTTATTTTATTGCTTGTGTAATAAATATTGTTAGTTTTCTCTCGTGTTTTCGTCTCCATTGACCTTTATTTATTGGACACTGTATTACTGCCCTCTCTTTCCCTGGTGCTTTAAGAACTTGCACCACGGCCCCACAAGGGTCGTAATTATATATATATATAATATATATATATATATTATATATATATATATATATATATATATATATATATATATATATATATATATATATTATATATATATATATATATATATATTAGTGTGTGTGTATATATGTGTGTGTGTTGTGTGTGTGGTGTGTGTGTGTATGAATACATATATACATACTGTGACTCAGTTGAAGACTACTATTACCAAAGCATCATGATGAAACTTTTGTATGCTGAATATTTGTACAATTATGAAAAAAACAAGAGCTAATTAAAAAATATAGAATATCTTCCTCACATACTATTGTAATAAAATAATGTATTACTTACATTAGATATTTTAAATAAAAGATTAAAAAAAAATTCCATGACAACACATTAGTATTACTACCCCCACTTAATTAGCACCTTGCCTTGGGATGCCGTCATCAGTGTATCTCCATCGGCTAATTCCATGCATATATATTTCATAATCAGTCATCCTAATTACTGTCGGCCTAATTAGTGCGCCATTCTGCCGCTCATAACTTTTTTGTAATCATTAGCGATTATCAACTTCCTGGATAACCACATTTTCCTGAAGATATGATAAATCAGCGACAGTACCTGAGTTTTTTTTAAAGATTAAAATATTTTCTGGGCTGGAGTTGCACTTATATTGTTTAAGTGGTTAATTTATTTAATTTATCTAAGCATACAATATCATTCGTCCTGATAAAACGGCCAGTCATATCTATAAGCGCATGATCAAAGGGAATCGTAGATAAAGTATTATAGAAAATTCATGATAAAGCGCTTTAATATTTTTCTTAGGATCTTAATTGTAAAAAGGTGCATGTTTGCAAGAAGGAATGTTTAATTCAACATTGCAAAGGTGATTTGACCATGACTAATAATAATAATAATAATAATAATAATAATAATAATAATAATAATAATAATAATAATGGGTGCAATTTTCTGTCGAAAATGATGACAATGGTTGCAGGTCCACAATAATATCGCATGTGCGTTTAAAGTTTTCAATGTATAATAAAAGCTTTCGAACCTTGTACTAGGTTCATCTTCAGCCAAGTGACTTGGCTGAAGATGAACATAATACAAGATTCGAAAGCGTTTATTATACACTAAAGACTTTTTTCGCACATTCGATATTATGTGGATCTGCAAACCAATAATAATAATAATAATAATTTTTATTATTATTGATGTCGCATACCATGGACACCAGAGTTGAAGAGAAAGAGAGGGAAAAAATGGATAAG
>NC_087204.1:17186293-17198793 GCF_015104395.2 Macrobrachium nipponense | reverse complement strand
AAACTAAAATCCCTATTAAATGAGTGACCAGGTTCAAATTGTTGGAGTAAAGGCGAGATATATAAACGCTATGAAAAAAGACTTTTGAACGATAACAGACTTACATAGACGAATACCTGCTGTCATACTTTTTATGATAACAAACGTTGCTGCTAGGCCTATCGGAAATATATTGAATTTACAATGAACGATCTTCAGCTGATATAATGCATTAGGACAAATTCTGCCCCAAGAGGTTAGTCTGACATTGGAAATTACCACAGGAAGATAAATGAGCATTACCTATTAACAGTATAGTTAAACGAACCAAAGAAATCTTAAAAATGGTTATGGATAAACAAATGCAGAAGCAGGTTGAGAACTTATTGAATGAATAAAGAAAAAAATACTATAAAAAAAGCTTTGATATGAAAAATGAACCAGACTATCGACAACCAAAGGAAATCGATTTATTGGGTGAGATACTAATATGAAAAGGGTGGAAGGAATTGATAAACGAAAAAAAATTGACCGCCGCTAGATAAATACTTTTTTACGGGTGGAAGATAAAAAGGAATTTTATCAGCAAAAGGGTGATTAATGAAGACTTTGGGTGTCATGGGAACTCGTCGTTTTATCGCTGAATGTAAGCAGACCTGTCTATATCTGACTAATGATTTATAAGTATGAGTTGCGGTTCGCTGATCATATCATATTCATTGGTAGACTATGTTTTTCTTCACGCTATGAAGACTTGACACAATGTACGCATATCTGTACACACACACACACACACACACACACACACACACACACACACACACACACACATATATATATATATATATATATATATATATATATATATATATATATATATAGATATATATACACGTGTGTGTGTACCCATACCCATATGTGTGTACCTAATAATCATACCAATAACCCTTCTGTACCCATACTCATATCTGTTCCAATCCCATACCCATGACCCTTCTGTACCTAGACCCATACCTGAGCCTGTTACTATACCCTACCCACACCTGTACACAAATCCATTCCATAGTAATCCATACCCATATATAAATAATTCATTTTCTAAAATAATAATTACGTTTACTTACCGCTTAACGTTTCACTGGAAGCAGATCTTCCAGACTTCTGCTTTAACGTTTAAAGTTGAGAATCGATGGACGCCTAATATTTCAACTGAATAGTAATCAATCAGGTATTTAACACAAATAACTATGAAAGGTGAAAGTTTTTCCTTTTTGTAATAGAAAGGAAAACTTTATCTACTCCTGAAAGCAAAGCGAGTTACTTCCTATATAAAAAGATATGCTGACTTACGATCTATTGGTTGATTTTGTTACTTTTCCATTACTGTGATGTAAGAAAGAAAGATCCGAATGGCCTATGGAAAGGATTCTTGCTTGAGTAACTTAAATGTTTACGGTAAAACGAATGTAATAAGAAATTCTCTTTGAGAATGAGTCTTCTCAAATCAAGGAAACAACTCCTGGAACAAAGTGGCATCATTTGGTCAGACGGCAATTGGCTTGATTAGGCAATTAAAAAAAATAAAAAGCGACTTCCCATATATGAAACCATGTATCCAATTTAAACTTTCCATATTTAAATTCCAGACACAGAGAGATCGTTTACGAAGAACTGGGGAATGATTTATTTTTATTTATTTTTTTTTTTTTCTTTTTTTGCGAATTCCATGACTGGAATAAGACGACGTCTTCCAGCTTCCAGTTGAAAAATATGGAATAATATTTGCTCCGTAACTTATTGCCTATAGAAATTCTGGAGCATTATGTCAACTGAGCCTGCCGTTGGCTCTTTATTGCATATTTAAGAAATATAGAGATCCAAAGAAAATCCATAAGTTTAACGCTAGAAAATAGCGGCTTGTGAATAACTTCACCGCGTGGGCACATACATAATATATTCTTACTTTCGCAGTATTTATATATATATTCTAAACGAATGACAAATCCGTTTTTTGTATATATCATGTCATGAGACAGGAATGCCAGTGGGGGATTACCAGTTCCTATTCATGGAGCCTGAAGCAAAGATGAGTGTAACAATGAATACAGAAGAGGTGCGTCAGTTGTATTGGATCCGGAAATAATGAAGGATGCTTCTAAATATTCCAGCTTTAGTAGGAAATCCAGATAGATAAGAATAATAGACTCATGAAATATGACTATATATAATGGGAATTACTTTCTAAAGTAAACGAGGTATCAAGCGTATACAGATCTGAACAATTTTAGGAAGACATGCCAGACAAAATGAAGTCGAGAAAAACGACTTAAAAAAAAATAGACGAAACTAGACCGATTACCAGCAGTTCAGGAAACGACTTTTCAGGAAACGAAATCCATCCGAGGGACGCTTTTCCAGCAATGTCTCTCTTGATGACCCATGTTTTGGCAGGAAGAAAGCGGCTCAGGCAGATCCTGCATGTAAATCCGACTCGGGTGGGGTGGGTTGGGGGTGGGGGGAGAGTTGGGTTGGGAGGGTGATGTTTCTGGGTCAGATTACCCCACTCGTCCTCCGGGGGTTTCCAATCTTCGCGCGGGGAATCTGGAAAATGATTGCGCGCTAACGTCTCGAGATTTTCCTGAATGGGAGATTCGTTTTGCAAACGCATTCAAATATAAGTACGAATATTAAGGCACGCCATAAAATAGACTGAGTTAGCTTGAATCGGAGAGAGAGAGAGATGAGAGAGAGAGAGACGAGAGAGAGAGATGAGAGAGGAGAGAGAGAGAGTATTCCAGCAAAAAATACTATTACACAGGAGTGTGTCATATGCAAATGCGGCCGCTTGCTTTCCAAATACATTGAGCAGAGCAAACCCACTACCACTGTCCAAAGCAGCTAAGAACTAATGGACGGAAAGTGAATGGGGTCTTTTTAAGACTAAAAGATTCTATGGGATCACTTGCTGTTAGCATCACACAGGCGGATACTTTCATATCGAAAGTGTCATACATTATTATTATTATTATTATATATATTTTTTTTTTTTTTGCTCTATCACAGTCCTCCAATTCCACTGGGTGTCATTTATAGTGTGGGGTTCCGGGTTGTGTCCTGCCTCCTTAGGAGTCCATCACTTTTCTTACTATGTGCGCCGTTTCTGAAAATCACACTCTTCTGCATGAGTCCTGGAGCTACTTCAGCCTCTAGTTTTTTCTAGATTCCTTTTCAGGGATCTTGGGATCGTGCCTAGTGCTCCTATGATTATGGGTACAATTCCCACTGGCATATCCCATATCCTTCTTATTTCTATTTTCAGATCTTGATACTTATCCAGTTTTTCCCTCTCTTTCTCTTCAACTCTGGTGTCCCATGGTATTGCAACATCAATGAGTGATACTTTCTTCCTGACTTTGTCAATCAACGTCATGTCTGGTCTATTTGCACGTATCACCCTATCCGTTCTGATACCATAGTCCCAGAGGATCTTTGCCTGATCGTTTTCTATCACTCCTTCAGGTTGGTGCTCGTACCACTTATTACTGCAAGGTAGCTGATGTTTCTTGCACAGGGTCCAGTGGAGGGCTTTTACCACTGAATCATGCCTCTTTTTGTACTGGTTCTGTGCAAGTGCCGGGCATTCGCTTGCTATGTGGTTTATGGTTTCATTTTTCGTATTGCACTTCCTACATATGGGAGAGATGTTATTTCCGTCTATCGTTCTTTGAACATATCTGGTTCTTAGGGCCTGATCTTGTGCCGCTGTTATCATTCCTTTAGTTTCCTTCTTTAGCTCTCCCCTCTGTAGCCATTGCCAGGTGTCATCGCTGGCTAGTTCTTTAGTCTGTCTCATGTATTGCCCGTGCATTTGTTTGTTATGCCAGTCCTCTGTTCTGTCTGGCTTTCTCCTGTCTCTGTATATTTCTGGGTCTTCGTCTACTTTTATTAGTCCTTCTTCCCATGCACTCTTCAGCCACTCCTCTTCACTGGTTTTCAGATATTGCCCCAGTACTCTGTTCTCGATGCTGACGCAGTCCTCTATACTTAGTAGTCCTCTCCCTCCTTCCTTTCGTGTTATGTATAGTCTGTCAGTATTTGCTCTTGGGTTTAGTGCTTTGTGTATTGTCATATGTTTCCTGGTTTTCTGATCTATGCTGCAGAATTCTGCCTTCGTTCATTCCACTATTCCTGCGCTGTATCTGATTACTGGCGCTGCCCATGTGTTTATGGCTTTTATAATATTTCCGGCATTGAGTTTTGACTTGAGTATCGCCTTGAGTCTCTGCATATATTCTTTCCTGATCGTGTCCTTCATCTCTTGGTGTTTATATCCCTCCTTCCATTATTCCCAGATATTTGTATCCAGTCTCATCTATGTGTTGATGTTGCTCCCATCTGGTAGCTTATCCCTTCAGTTCTCGTTACTTAGCCTTTTTGTATGTTGCCTAAGGCGCATTTTTCTATTCCAGACTCCATCTGATGTCCACAGATATAATCCTTACAGTCTGGATTAGGGTATCTGTTTTTCCTTGATGCTCTTACCATACAGCTTGATGTCGTCCATGAACATCAGATGGTTGATTCTGTTGCCTCTTTTCTTGAGTTGGTACCCGGCATCCATCTTCTGTAGTACTTTTGTCATGGGAATCATGGCTACTACGAAGAGTAGTGGGGACACTGAGTCTCCCTGGAAGATCCCTCTACTGATATTAACCTCTGCTAGTCTTATTCCAAAGCTTGTAAGTATTGTATTCCAGTTGCGCATTGTATTTTTGAGGAAGCCGATGGTGTTTTAATCTGCCCCATATATTTTCAGGCATTCTATTAGCCTTGTGTGTGGTATCATGTCTAAGGCTTTCATATAGTCTATCCATGCCATGCTTAGGTTGGTTTTCCTTCTCCTACTGTTCTTCATTACCATTTTATCTATCAGGAGCTGGTCTTTTGTGCCCCTACACTTCCTTCTGCAGTCTTTCTGTTGGTGGGGGATGGTGTTTATCTCTTCTACGTAATTGTATAGTCCTTTTCACTGATGTACCTGTTTAGAACTTCCCATATTGGTAGGCGGTGATAGGCCTGTAGTTACTGGCTATATTTCCCTTACTCTGGTCTTTTAGTACTAAGGATGTTCTTCCTGTAGTCATCCATTTGGGTGCATGGTGATTTGAGATACAATGCTGGAGTTGTTCTGCTATTTGTGGGTGTAGGGCCTTGAAGTTTTTGAGCCAGTATCCATGGACTTCATCGGGACCTGCGGCTTTCCAGTTTGGCCTTTTCTTTAGTTGGTGTCTGACTGTGTCTGTTGTGATCTCTGTGAATCTTTGTTTTATTCTCCCTGTTTCTTCTTCCTTGACTTCCTGGAGCCATGTTGCATGTTTGTTGTGTGATACAGGATTGCTCCATATGTTTATTATTATTATTATTATTTTTTTTGGCTTTATCACAGTCCTCCAATTCGACTGGGAGGTATTTATAGTGTGGGGTTCCAGGTTGCATCCTGCCTCCTTAGGAGTACATCAATTTTCTTACTATGTGCGCCCTTTCTAGGATCACACTCTTCTGCATGAGTCCTGGAGCTACTTCAGCCTCTAGTATTTCTAGATTATAGTTTCATTTTTCGTATTGGACTTCCTTCATATGGGAGAGATGTTATTTCCGTCTATCGTTCTTTGAACATATCTGGTTCTTAGGGCCTGATCTTGTGCTGCTGTTATCATTCCTTCAGTTTCCTTCTTTAGCTCTCCCCTCTGTAGCCATTGCCAGGTGTCATCGCTGGCTAGTTCTTTAGTCTGTCTCATGTATTGTCCGTGCATTGGTTTGTTGTGCCAGTCCTCTTTTTGTACTAAGGACTAAGGATGTCCTTCCTGTGGTCATCCATTTGGGTGCATGGTGATTTGAGATACAATGCTGGAGTTGTTCTGCTATTCGTGGGTGTAGGGCCTTGAAGTTTTTGAGCCAGTACCCATGGACTTCATCGGGACCTGGGACTTTCCAGTTTGGCATTTTCTTTAGTTGGTGCCTGACTGTGTCTGTCATGATGTCTGTGAACTCTTTGTTTTATTCTCCATGTTTCTTCTTCCTTGACTTCCTGGAGCCATGTTGCATGTTTGTTGTGTGATACCGGGTTGCTCCATATGTTTTCCCAGAGTCTCTTACTTGGTTTGGCTTCAGGAATTTCTTTGTGGTTGTCTTCCCCTTTTAGTTACTTCCGAATAGTTTGTTCTGTTGGTATCCCTTATTCCTGTTCATGTACCTTTGGATCTTATGTGCTTTGGCCTTAAGCCTCTGTTTTACATCTTCTATTGTGTTGTTGAGTCCCCTCTATTGTACTTTGTATTTCTCGTTGAGTTCCTCCCTTGTTTTCTTGCTTCTTAGCCTTTTTTCTGCCATCTCTTCCAGTTTACTCAAGCCAGATCTCATCGCCATGATTTGCTTTTCCAGGCGCCTTTTCCAAGGAGGCTGCTGTTTTGGTTTCTTTTGGGTTGGTTGTGCTGGTGGTGTTGGTGTTCGTATCCCCATCAGTTCTACTACTAATCTTGCTCCTGCATATGCCAAGTTATTTGTTTCTGTGATACTGGTGGTGTGTATTATTCCCATTATTTCATTGACCTCACTTGTTTTCTCCCTTAATTTCTTGGCATTGTAGGCTTTCATGGAGGGGATCTTTGTTCCCTCTGTATCTGGCTCCATCCATTGTCTAATCTTTTCTACCCATTCCGTCCTCTCTGTTACTTCGTCGGTGTTTCTTCATGTGTCATTGTTTGATACCTCATCATCCCTGTCGTCTTCTGTGGCATCGTCTCTCAGTTCGTCTTCATGTAATTCGTTGTCGTGTGACATTTTCCTTTCCAGTTCTTCTCTTTCTGTTGGGGAGAGCCAGTTCTTTTTCTTTATATTCCTTTACTTGGCCTGCCAGCCTCTGTTCTGTTTGTGTGTTATTCCTCTCATTCCAGATGTTGACCAAACCTTCTTCTATATCCTCTCTCCGTTGGGTTGCTTCTGATGTAGCATCTCCATATTTCCTTATTTTCTTCTCTTGTCCATTTCTTCCAATCTCAGGCTGTTGGTTACTGTCGTTGTGGTGGTCAGTTGCTGGATGACGACCTCCAAGTACGTACCTGACCGTCTTCCCCCTCAATTGGGTTGAATACCTGGCTGCCGGACAAAGCTCCTCTGTTGCCAGAGGTTCCATTTACGTCGTTGTCATTTATTCTTTCATTTCTTTCCATCATTGCTGAGTTTTGCTATTTAACCCATAGCTGGACCCTACCCCATCAGGGATAGGTACTCATTTACAGCTGAGTAGACTGAGGAAATTATGGTAAAGATCCTTTCCCAAGGAATCAACGCCGAGGAGAGTGGTCACCCATCCAACGGCTGACCAGCCCCAAAGTTGCTTAACCAGTCGATTGACGACCTAACCCACTCTGCCACGGCGCCACATATTATTATTATTATTATTATTATTATTATTATTATTATTATTATTATTATTATTATTACTGATTTTTTTTGGGGGGGTGATCTATTTTTCTTCTGTTCTATAAAATACCTTGTTTCCAAATACGCAATTTAACTTTCTCAACTTAATGACGTTTTCTTCACCTGAGCTGAAAACAGGGGAATAAGAAAAACCTATAAGATCATTTTACCACTACCGATTTTTGTGAAAGAATGCGATCTCAGTTATGCAATCGAACTTGTTTTCAATCCTGTGATCTTTTTAGCGAGCTCCTTACATAACCTCATTGGCTCTTTTATTTCAAAACACAATATATAATATTTACAAAAAGTTGTTACATTACAAATCAACGAAGCACGACAATAAAAGCGTTAACATAGATTCCTTAAACTAACACAAAAATGGAAGCAAGGTTTACATTATGTTTAGGAGCACATCATAGAGAAATCACAATATAGATACACTATAACCAATGAGCCCATTCAATTACAATGAAAATTTGTAATAATTACATTTATTCGGAAAGTAATTTCTCAAGGTGTTCCTATATTCTATCAATAACAGCCGTCTCCTTATTTTCCATTGTGATTACCTTACGTAACTAAGTTAATGAGAAGCTTAGAAAGAGCAAGTGGATTCTTTGATCTCAGGAAAAACATGATTTTTACCTAAATCTCCTTCTCCAGATTCTTTAATGTTTGGTCTGCAAGGCACTCTCTCTCTCTCTCTCTCTCTCTCTCTCTCTCTCTCTCTCTCTCTCTCTCGGCATTTTATAATCATCATCAATATCATTATCAGCATTTGTAAGGTAATTTCTGTGTCTTCAGCATATATTTTTTGACTCTTAATCATAACTGTTGGTACAATGCCAAGTAGTACGCCGTTTATAAAACTCGTCTTTTGATCTCTTTAAGGGATTTATAAAATATAGCTTAATTTTGTATATTTCTACAGCTAACTTCGCTTCAGTCTGTCTGTCTGTCTGTCTGTATGTATGTATGTATGTATGTATGTGTGTGTGCATAACTGAATTAAGAACATATGAATTGTGATGAATATATAAAAAGACTAATACCACGAAGGAAAGAGAGACAATGGAGTGGTCCCAGGCCTTTTTCGACTTACTGCCAAGTAAAGGACAATAAGTCGAAAGGCCTGGCATCACTCCATCGTTTCTCTTTCCTTCGTGGCATTTGTCTATATATATATATATATATATATATATATATATATATATATATATATATATATATATATATATATATATATAATCATTCGTATTTCGCTAGATGATCAACACCAGATGTCCCTGTCATTTGCAATCTCAGTCAGCTAATTGCACAGCAACCCCCCTGGCCCCCGACACACCCCCCCCCCCCCCCACCCACCCCCCCCAAAAGCGCCCCTTTCTACGGAAGTGCAGGGAGTTTACAATCATAAAAATAGGTAATGAAGCAAGAGGGGAAATGTACATTTGCAACAGCAGTTAGTTGGGATCTATTTATGAAAAATTGGGAAATCTTCAGTGATGGCAGTAATTGGTTTGTATGTGATTATACTCAGCAAAATAGGATTAGATACTTAAAAATTGTAGCAACATAGAAGTAGATACTTATAAATTGTAGCAAAATAGGAGTAGATACTTATAAACTGCAGCAAAATAGGAGTAGATACTTATAAATTGCAGCAACACAGGAGCAGATACTTATAAATTGCAGCATAATAGGAGTAGATACTACTAAATTGCAGCAAAATAGTAGATACTTGTAAATTGTAGCAACATAAGAGTAGATACTTATGAATAATAGCAAAATAGGAGTAGATACTGATAAATTTCTGCAAAATAGGTGTAGATACTTATAAATTGTAGCAACATGGAGTAGATACTTATAAATTGTAGCAACATAGGAGTAGATACTTATAAATTGTAGCAAAATAGAAGTAGACACTTATAAATTTTGTCAAAATGGCAGTAGATACTGATAAATTGCAGCAAAATAGGAGTAGATACTTTTAAAGTTTAGGAAAATAGGAGTAGATACGTATCAATTTTAGCAAAATAGGAGTAGATACTTATAAATTGTAGGAAAATAGGAGTAGATACTTATAAATTTAGTCAAAATAGGAGTAGATACTTATAAATTGTAGCGAAATAAGCAACACAGGAGTAGATACTTATAAATTGTAGCAAATAGTAGATACTTATAAATTTTAGCAAAATACGAGTAAATACTTATAAATTGTAGCAAAATAGGAGTAGATGCTTATAAACTGCAGTAAAATAGGAGTAGATACTTATAAATCTTATCAAATTTGGAGTAGATACTTATAAATCACGGTTTATTCCAGCCCAAGACTTCAAGGATAGAATGCTATTAGCATTGTGGAAAAACAGAGATGAGAAAGGAGTTCCAAAGCTTAACAGGGGAGGAAAATAAGCAGTCACCTAACCTTGCGGTGTGACAGTTACTGATTGAGGCTAATTTAACAAAGGCTACATTTGGTAAAATGGTTTCCTCCTATAACAGTCCCTTTTCGCCTTCTAGTCGCTGACCCTTGCAGATACGTGGTTATCTCGAGTTCCAGCAAAGCTATACGTATTGAAAAAATAATTAAAAGCCTTCAATTATTTATTCCATAAATGAATGTAAGAGATGTGACAGGGAACAAGGCGTGATCCAACCTCCAGCTTATTCGATACACATGCAAGATTTTCCCCTCATGCATAAGTTGTAAACATTATAGTCCTAACTTTTAACGTAAATTAGAATGTGCTAAAATCTAGGGTAAAATAGAGCCTTGTTTCACCAACGAAAAATAAAATGAATATGCTATATTTTATTAGGAATTGTTTTTCTGTACTGTTTAACATGCATATTTATTTTTTACATTATCATTCTAACAAATAAATCATAAATATCCTATCCTACAATTCCTGTATCTTTAACTCAACGTGAAACACTTTCTTCAGACCTTTTTAGGCTTTTCCACAACAACAACAGTAACAACAAAGTAGTTTATAGGTTTACCCCCCGAGTAAAAGAAAAATATCCGAGGTAAATAAAGCCAAGACAGGATTTGGTGGGAAAAATACCAATTCCCAGTGCATCGCCTCTCTTTTTCTTCTTTTCTCTTGAGCGACTGGTTCCAGGTCCTGGAATGACCAGAAAAAGTAATTCCGTTGACGCTTAATTGAACTGGAAACCAGAACTGGAACCGAAGTCATTTCCGCTCCAGGCATTCAACGCTTCACTCTTTCTCCCTCTTCCTTTCTTTTGCTGGTGTCCATAAAAATCAACCCCGTTGGGCGGGGTAGTGCCGTCAGTGCACCTCATTCGGTGAAACGTATGGCATTACTTATAAGGTTCTTTGCAGCGTCCCTTCGGCCCCCTAGCTGCAACCCCTTTTGTTACATTTACTGTACCTCCTTTCATATTCTCTTTCTTCCGTCTTACTGTCCACCCACCCTCTCTTAATTGATTTTGAGGTTTTCCTCCTGTAACACCTTTCAAACCTTGTACTGTCATCAGTTTCCGTTTCAACGCTGAATGACCTTGATTGCCCAGTGCTTGTCATAATGCCAAAAAATCTATATAAGTCAAATCTATATATAAAAATCAAGATCTAGGAAAATGCATTAGTCTACATGATAAATGGGAAATAAATGTCCTTAGGCAGTTTGGCTGGAAACTGCCCCTACCATGTCCTCGCAAATAGGCGTTAGAACTCGGCAAGTAATGAATGCTCAGTTCTCAGAAAAATGGAAAACTGGACGGAGAATGGACGCCTTCATATTTTCTCCATTCTTACGTCCTCCATGAATTACTGATAGCGTCACTTTTACCTGATACGTTCCGAGGCCGTTGTGGAACTCCGGAATTCGTTGAAATATCACCTCTGTTCCAGCGTCTCGCTCCGTAATTTATAATATGCGAATTTCCATTTTTTCACCCTGAAATTTACTTAGCCATGGAAGATCGTTCACTGATGGCGCATCCAATTCTTTCTCTGCGTTTGTCCTCACTGCTAAACGACTCGTAAACTGCAAAATGCCCTAGATAAATTTCCTATTATTGCCTAACGTGACAAAAGGAAAGTTGAGACTGAACCTGGTTCTTAGTGAGGAGAGAATGATAACTCTACTTAGTATTTTTTTTTTTTTTACTTAAAAAATATATCATATTTCTACCTGCTGCTTTGTTACAGATCTACTACCAGCCTTCCACCTTCATTACTAACTGCCAGTCCCTTCTTCTTCTTCTTCTTCTTAAAAAAAAAAACGTAATATCGGAATCATTTTGTAGAAAAAATAATCAGAATAAATCTGTCAAAATATTCGGTTATTGTTAATACCTTTTAGCCCCAGTGAATTCGGTAATGTGGACCGTGTGTCCTTGTAAGCATTAATATTTCTTGGAAGATTTACTGTCCTTAAATCTCCAAAGTTTTTGCCTCAGATCCCCAAAAGATCTGCCTTCACGTCTTTATTGCATCTCTATAATCCCTTTAATAATATATAATATCCATCCTCAAATGCATGAATGATTGTCTTAATTCGTTGTGATTGCATACATCAGCTGGAATACTTCCCCCCCCCTCCCAACCCCCCTTTAGAAGATTCTATTTGACATTAGACCATGTGCCTCCTCCTCGGGGCCAATCCCAAAATTTGTATGTGTAAAACACCTCCACGTTATTTACCGTCTGTACGTGTAAAATATGCACAAATACGACAACTCTAGCGTCGATATTAAATGGATTGAATTGAAAATAAAATTTACGACAAAGGCCCAAGCACTGGGACCTATGAGGTCACTCAGCGCTGAAAACTGAAATTGACAGTAAAAGGTTTGAAATGTGTAACAAAGGAAAACCTCAAGCAGTTGCACTATGAATCAATTGTTAGGAGAGGGTGGAAACTAAGATGGAAGAAAGAGAATATGAAAGAGGGTACAGTAAAAGGAACGAAAGGGGTTTCCACCTAGGTGCCGAAGGCACGCTGCAAAGAACCTGAAGTAATGCCTGCAGTGCACCGCATGAAGGTGCATCACGGCACTAA
>NC_087204.1:17176293-17183793 GCF_015104395.2 Macrobrachium nipponense | reverse complement strand
AATACTTTCCTTGCCGGGCTGGAGATTTCATTTTCATCTAAGCAGAAAACTGAAGCCGTTACCAGATATAGAAATGAATGAAGAGGTAAATGTAAATAAAAACAAGTAAAAAATGCTCCGAAGTTTCTTTGGGGCAATCGAGTTTTCTGTACAGCGTATAAACAAGACCACATAAATAGATCTATCTTTTGGTGTTCTCGGTATAAAGCTGTATGAGCCGAAGTCTATTAAACTTTCAGCCGGCCGTAGTGGTCTGTGTTGTTGCGTTGCCAGAAGCACGATCATATCCAACTATAACCTTAAATAAAATTTGGTATGTTGATGGTTGGAGGGTGGAGAATCAACATACCAATTTGCAGCCCTCTAGCCTCAGTAGCTTTTAAGATCTGAGGGCGGAGAGAAAAAATTGCGAACTGAAGAAGTGCGGATTGACAGACAAAGCCATCTAAGTAGTTTTCTTTTACAGAAAACTAAAAGGACGAGTTCTCTCTCTCTCTCTCTCTCTCTCTCTCTCTCTCTCTCTCATTAAACGAGTTTGAGAAGAAAATCTTGCACGTGTCCCAAGTAAGCTGGAGGTCGGATCACGCCTTGCTCTTTTTGTTTTTCCATTTTGACCCTTTCTTACTTAGCTGTCCAACTTCTTTAATTTCAACTCATTCCCTTTTCAACGTTCATTTCAGTATTACTCAAGCACTTTCCCAAATCATTGTTGATTTGAGAATATATAATTTTAAAATACTGTCGTCATTCTAAGTCCTTTATTCCATTATTATCCAGGAAATCAGAGAGAGGATCCTCAGTCCCTCTTCATTTTCTGCGTCTCTCCACCAGAGAGTTCATTAGCACCCAGGAAAAAATAAAGGGCAAATGAAAAGCACAGGAAAACGGAGCTATCTGTGAAGAGGAAGACGGATAAGAATGAATGAAAGGAGGGTCACACTGGCGACCTCTCAGGACATGAACCTGATTCTCTCTTTAAAGGATTTTCCTCGTCGAAGCCCTGTTGGGAGCCGACTTCGAAAATTTAACAATTTGAGCGCTTAACTTTTTATGTCCGCCCGCAACATTTACTGCCCGCCCTCAGAACTTGAAAACTACCGAGGCTTGAGGGCTGCAAGTTGGTATGTTGATCATCCACCCTCCAATCATCAAACGTACCAAATTGCATCCATCTAGCCTCAGAAGTTTTGATTTCATTTAAGGTTGAAGTTGACCAAGATCTTACGTCTGTAGATGCCAACAACAGAGGACACCGTTGTTTTTATTTGATTAATTTTATTTGATTCAACTCCTTCGGCATAAGATTTTAATCCATACAAATTTGCTGTCACATTTTCTTTCAAAATACCTTGGAAGTGTTTGAATAAAAACTATTTTATATCATGTTCTGTAGTTTAAAAAAGAAGAGAAAAGGCTCAGCCAGGCGATGGTATGAAGCATACAGGCAGTGTGTAAAGAATGCCCTTTGAAACAACAAGAAAAGGATGATAATGGACTTGGCATATATATATATATATATATATATATATATATATATATATATATATATATATATATATATATATATATATATAAACTTTTGTATCTCCTTGCTCATGCGTGGATAGGATAGGTATACAACGTTGGGACGCTGAACGCTGTTGTCCATCTCCAATTCATTGCAATTAGGACTAGGGAGGAAAAAAAATTGGTTGGAATTGAGCGGGAGATTTAAAAGTCTCCGGTGGAACGCGACCAATGCGAGAGGGTAGAGAGAGGGGAGAGAGAAGGATAGAGGGGAGAGAGAGGAGAGAGGATAGAGAGGGGAGAGAGGGTCTAAAGGCAATTACAGTCGTAAGAGGAATGTGATGGAACAGGTGACGAGGAGGGAGGAAATATAAAACAACGGAAATTCCCCGAACTATTGCGTCCTAGGAATTACTTAATGCTGAATATAGATAGAATTGTATTCATTTTCTGAAAAAAATATTTTTCCTTATGCGGAACTTTTACATGATTGTGTATTTCTCGTTGTGGACCGAGCTTCATAGATATGAACCTACATTATTAAAGAAAAATTCTATGTCATTTATTCGTTTCTAAATGAGCATTCTCTTGATTAAAGACAAATATTTTGTCATTAACTGTTTTCTGACTTATTATTCTTATTATTAAAGAAAAAAATCTATGTCATCTACTCGTTTCTAAATGAGTATTCTCATGATTAAAGAAAAACTTCTGTCATTTATTCGTTTCTGAATTAACATTCTCATTATTAAAGACAAATTCTGTCATTTATTCGTTTCTCAATGAACACTCTCATTATTAAGGAAAAGATTCTATGTCATTTACTCGTCTCCGAATGAATATTCTCATTATTAAAGACAAATTCTACGTCATGTATTCTTTTCTGAATGAACATTCCATTTAAATTACATTTTGCTTTATAAAGTAATCTTTCAGAGTTCTTTATTTCTTATCTATTTACTAATAATCTAAAATTGCACAATGAAGTATTAGAAGTATTCGCCGGTTATATGACGCGTGAAATTACCAGAAAAAAAATCAAAAAAATAAAAAGGATGAGAGATGTTTTCTCTACCATTCTTTTAGGTCCTGTCGTGAGTCTTCTATTCTTGTGGCTGATGAAGAAAATGAATAAAAGATGACCGTGTTTACAAACTCGGCAATAGCCTGTGTCGCTCTCTTTGACCCGCGCAAAAACCTGCCTTAATAAGTCCTATTGCCTTTTGTGTCAGGACCTTTACTTAGGACTCTCTCTGTTGTCCCCCGTGGACGACGTTTTCATTAGCTGAAAAACCTCTTTTCGTATTGCCTTTTGTGGTAAGATGTTATTGAGGATTTTCTTGTTGTTTTGTGTGTTATCCGTTTAGCAGTCATCTACTGAGAGGGTCCTCTCTCAAAGGACAGTGGGCGAAGCTTGTATTAGCTGCAAAAAGACCTTTTCTTTTGTGGTAGTCTGTTTTCGCTTGCTCGGGGAGTAAGCCTACAAACTAATTTGTTGTTGTTGTTGTTGTTCTAGTAGGGGGAGGGGTAGGAATGCCCTACGGGAAAAGCCTAAAACAGGTCTGAAAAAAGGTATTCGTGTTTGAGTGAAAAATAAATAGAATTGAAGGATAGGATATTATAATTTATTTATCAGGATGCAAATGTAAACAATAAATAATGCGCGTGTTAAACAGTACAGTAAAATTATTTCAAATAAAATGTAGCGTATTTATTTAAATTTTCGTTGGTGAATAACAATCTATTTGACCGTTTGATTTTGGCACGGGGTGTATCCGATGAATTATAAATGAAACGAAATGAATAATCACAGAACGCTATTTCCAGCTTTATTCACTTCCGTTCACTGACACTGGGTTACAGAAGAGAAATTTTGGTGAACTTATTCATGTCTTTAAATAATGTCGTCAACGAAAGATCCTGTTTCGCAACAGGTCCGGTAAATTTCTAGACACATTATACGCATTATATATATATATATATATATATATATATATATATATATATATATATATATATATATATATATATATATATATATATATATAGTATATATATATATATATATATATATATATATATATATATATATATATATATATATATATGTTTACTTATATATATATATATATATATATATATATATATATATATATATATATATATATATATATATATATATATATATACTATATATGCATGAAGCTGCGAATGTCCTTTGATATCCAATTCGCTCTACCTCGGAATTTATATATTTTCTTACATATGTTAATCGAATGGGCAATTTTTTAGTTGATTAATAATTTCGCATATGCAAATGATACGTCGCTCCTGGTCGTTGCATAATAACTACCACAACACTCAGACATGAACCATGGGGGTAAAATCATGAGAGTAAGAACAGATACTTTAATATGCGATTCTGCAGTACAACAAAATCGGTGTCTTCTGGCTGTCCCCATTCATGTTGGTATGATATATCTACGTTGCATGGAACCAGTGGTTATTCAGCAACGGGAGACCAACGGCTTTACGTGACTTCCGAACCACGACGAGAGTGAACTTCTACCACCAGAAATACACATCCCTGACCGCTCAATGGAATGACCGAGGATCGAACTCCATATAGAAACAACGCAGTAGCCCGAGAATCATCCAACCAGTGAACAGGAGATAGACATGAACATATTTAATTTTAGTAGTTCATCCTGATTTATAGCCGCCAACATATTAATGAGAATAATACGTTACTCGACAATCATATCTTTCAGTATCGCTTTGTAATATTCCCCAGCAATAGCGCTATTGAGGATTCAGTTAATGGCCCAGTTTATATAACGTATCATAACAAAAGGCTTATTTGAATGCATTCCACGCCTGACAACGATATTTGAAACAAATGAGAGGGAGAGATATGACTACGTTCATAGTAGACACCTATTTTGAGCGTATGGTTATCGCTTACTCGGGGAGTAAGCCTGCAAACTACTTTTCGTGTTGCTGATGTTGTGTTGTTGTTGAGGGAGTAAGCCCACAAATGACTTTTTTGTTGCTGTTGTTGTTGTTGCTGTGGGGGCGTAGGAAAGGTCTATGAAAGAGCCTAAAAAGGTCTAAAAAAGGTATTCTGCGTTGAAGTTAAACATACAGGAATTTTAGGATAGGATATTTATGATTTATTTATTAGAATGAAAACGTAAAAAATAAATAATGTGAATGTTAACAGTATAGAACATTTATTTCAAATAAAATATAGCGTAAATATTTAAATTTTCGTTGGCAAAATAACGATCTATTTAACTGAAAAGTTTAGCGGTGATTTTTTTCATCGCCTTGGGGAAGGCGCGAACTCGCCACATCTGAGAGGCATATCACGTCACTGGCGACCATACCAGCAAAGGGAGGGTAATCAATAGGTTACAAATTATAACTGCCAGGAAGACAAGCACAATATCCAGCATACTCCCGAAGACAAAGAGTAGTAAAGAACAAGTTCATTTGAATCAGGACAACAGAATTCAGCTCCGAACCCAGCAATTCTATTTGCTTACCAAAGAACACTCCCCGATGGAATAATGAGGCAGTCTGAAACAAAGGAGCCATTAGCGAGGTCTTGAGCGAGTGCCACTCTGTTTGAAAAGTTCTTTGCCACTGCAAACCAGAGAGAGATCATTAGCAGTTGAAGCGAAAATTTATTGTTCGGTTCCTGACCAAATAGGATTTATGCCGATATAAGAATGAGTTTAACACTCTTGTGTAATAATTTTATACACTGTTGGTGAGTGTTGTTGGTGAGGTCAGTGATTTTCAAGTGACATCACTGATAGTATGTTTGTGTCATTCAGACATATAAATACATTTAATCTTCTGTTACGATCGTCACAATGTCAAGCTGGCTATGTGTCGTTCAGACATAGAATAAATATATTCAATCTTCTGTTACAATCGTCACAATGTCAAGCTGGCTAGGTGTCATTAAAGATATCTTCTATTACTACCATCACAAGATGGCGAGATTAAGCAGTTCAAGCGGATATTTTATTCACTAGTGAAATACATTTTAAATTATCAGACCACGACTGCCAATATTAAATTTTCTTTACATAAGTAGATGAAAGTAAACCCTTATGCCCATTTTCAGATTTTCTTATATATAAAAAAAACAATTATTCGTCACATACAGACGAAAAAGAAATATATATATATATATATATATATATATATATATATATATATATTGTATATATATATATATAGTATATATATATATATATATATATATATATATATATATTATAATATATATATATATATATATATATACACTATATAGCAACATTATTGTCACTGGAAGATGATATAATGACTAAAGAAAGCGCCATTTAAATTACTGACTGGTGCTTGCCATTGTTTGAAAATACTTATGACAGACAGACACAAAGGAACCTTGTACTTCTAACGTCCGCGTCAAAAAATCCTCTGTATGACAGAGTTGTCATCAAAGACCTGTTGACAAAATCCCACAGAGTCTAAAAGTCGTAAATAAAAGCCGAGAACCGAAAGTCGCCACAGTAAAAGTGGTGAAGACTTTAAATTCCACGACTGAAAAATCTATCGACAAAAGTCCCTGAGAAAATGTTGCCGACAAAAAACCGGTCGGTCAAGGGAACCTATACAAAGGCATCCGACATGAATTCGGCGTCAAAGAGACTTCGAGGAAAAGTAGCAGACATTTTCATAAGCATTTCCATAAAGGACACTTACGAAAGTCGTCAAAATCATCGGTTATTGATGTTCATTTCTGAGCAATGCTGCCACATCTCACATCAAATATACGCTTATACCAAGATCGATCTGTACGAATGTCAAGAAATTTGAATGTAAAATGGACAACTTCTGAAGTTAAGATTGCTTGAATCTCAGTATCATTACATCTCAAAATAAAAAAAAAAAAAATAAAAATAAAACTCTGCAAAATATTTTAATGTTAAAATGGACAAGGCAACATCTGAAGCAAAGATTGCTTGAACCTCAGTATCATAACATCTCAAAATTAATTTACAAGAAAAAAAACACTGAAATACAATCATAAGAGTTCGTTCAGTCATTTCGAAATTTGTTTTAATTGCCATGATTTTGATATAACTTTCAAAATATTGTTTTAATTACGACACTTTTTACACCAAACCTGTGACTCTCACTTGAACGATCGTTCACAAAATGAGTACACATTCTTTACACGTCTTCCCAAAAGCTCTCTGCTTAAGTACATAGAGAGAGAGAAGAGAGAAAAGAGAGACGAGAGAGAGAGAGGAGAGAGAGAGATAATAGTGTCACTTGAGTTATAGAGCCTATTTCATTTCCATAGATCTTAGTCCTATCAATTCCACGTTTGTCATGAAGATAATTTTCCTGGTTTCCTCAGAGTAACTCATGAAAATGGGGACATAATCTTGGCTCTCAGACACCAGAGAATCTCCGTCACTTCATTCGGAATGTTCCTTTGAAGAGAACAAAACTACATTTTTATTACGACGTGAACGTGATGTTCCGCTGAGGTCAGTCGCAAAAAGGACTACATTGAATTCAAGCTCTGGTAGTTATGACAAAGGACAATGAAAGTCTATAAACGACCAGACAGTCGACAAAAACAAACCTTCATTTCGATTTCCATTTCATCCGGTAAGGGGTTTTTGGTTCTTCGCCCCCCTCGGGCTGGAATGTCCTGGAATGTCCATTCGGCATGAACCCGTGACTCTTTAACGGTTCAGCAAATCAAGACATCCAAAAACAATGGCCATCAGAAGTGGGAGGGAGGGGAGGGTAGAAACAAAACGACGACCTGTGAATTGTAGCTGGTTTTTCGTGCAAGATCTGATGTAGCCCAGTGATTTAACAAAGGCATTTTGATTTAAAAAGCAATAGTTAACAAGTAAAAAAAAAAAAAAAATCACATTAGTTTCTTCTTAGCCGCGGCCCATGAAACTCAGCAAACGG
>NC_087204.1:17171224-17175793 GCF_015104395.2 Macrobrachium nipponense | reverse complement strand
TATGTCTGAACGACACATAGCCAGCTTGACATTGTGACGATCGTAACAGAAGATTAAATATATTTATATGTCTGAATGACACAAACATACTATCAGTGATGTCACTTGAAAATCACTGACCTCACAACACTCACCAACAGTGTATAAAATTATTACACAAGAGTGTTAAACTCATTCTTATATCGGCATAAATCCTATTTGGTCAGGAACCGAACAATAAATTTTCGCTTTCAACTGCTAATGAGTCTCTCTCTGGTTTGCAGTGGCAACGAACTTTTCAAACAGAGTGGCACTCGCTCAAGACCTCGCTAATGGCTCCTTTGTTTCAGACTGCCTCATTATTCCATCGGCGAAGGTTCTTTGGTAAGCAAATAGAATTGTTGGGTTCGGAGCTGAATTCTGTTGTCCTGATTCAAATGAACTTGTTCTTTACTACTCTTTGTCTTCGGGAGTATGCTGGATATTTGTGCTGTATTACCTGGCAGTTTATTCAATTTGTAACCTATTGATTACCCTCCCTTTGCTGGTATGGTCGCTAGTGACGTGATGTGCCTCTCAGATGGGGCGAGTTCGCGCCTTCCCCAAGGCGATGAAAAAAATCACCGCTAAACTTTTCAGTTAAATAGATCGTTATTTTGCCAACGAAAATTTAAATATTTACGCTATATTTTATTTGAAATAAATGTTCTATACTGTTTAACATTCACATTATTTATTTTTTTACGTTTTCATTCTAATAAATAAATCATAAATATCCTATCCTAAAATTCCTGTATGTTTAACTAAACGCAGAATACCTTTTTTAGACCTTTTTAGGCTCTTTCATAGACCTTTCCTACGCCCCCAACAGCAACAACAACAACAACAACAAAAAAGTAATTTGTGGGCTTACTCCCTCAACAACAACACCAACATCAGCAACAGAAAAGTAGTTTGCAGAAAAGTAGTTTGCAGGCTTACTCCCCGAGTAAGCGATAACCATACGCTCAAAATAGGTGTCTACTATGAACGTAGTCATATCTCTCCCTCTCATTTGTTTCAAATATCGTTGTCAGGCGTGGGATGCATTCAAATAAGCCTTTTGTTATGATACGTTATATAAACTGGGCCATTAACTGAATCCTCAATAGCGCTATTGCTGGGGAATATACAAAGCGATACTGAAAGATATGATTGTCGAGTAACGTATTATTCTCATTAATATGTTACCGGCTATAAATCAGTACGAACTACTAAAATTAAATATGTTCATGTCTATCTCCTGTTCACTGGTAGGATGATTCTCGGGCTACTGCGTTGTTTCTATAGGAGTTCGATCCTCGGTCATTCCATTGAGCGGTCAGGGATGTGTATTTCTGGTGGTAGAAGTTCACTCTCGTCGTGGTTCGGAAGTCACGTAAAGCCGTTGGTCTCCCGTTGCTGAATAACCACTGGTTCCATGCAACGTAGATATATCATACCAACATGAATGGGGACAGCCAGAAGACACCGATTTTTGTTGTACTGCAGAATCGCATATTAAAGTATCTGTTCTTACTCTCATGATTTTACCCCCATGGTTCATGTCTGAGTGTTGTGGTAGTTATTATGCAACGACAGGAAAGCGACGTATCATTTGCATATGCGAAATTATTATCAACTAAAAAATTCCCATTCGATTAACATATGTAAGAAAATATATCAATTCCGAGGTAGAGCGAATTGGATATCAAAGGACATTCGCAGCTTCATGCATATATAGTATATATATATATATATATATATATATATATATATATATATATATATATATTATATGTATAAACATATATATATATATATATATATATTATATATATATATATATATATATATATATAAAATGCGTATATTGTGTCTAGAAATTTACCGGACCTGTTGCGAAACAGGATCTTTCGTTGACGACATTATTTGAAGACATGATTAAGTTCACCAAAATTTCTCTTCTGTAACCCAGTTTCAGTGAACGGAAGTGAATAAAGCTGGAAATAGCGTTCTGTGATTATTCATTTCGTTTCATTTATAATTCATCGGATACACCCCGTGCCAAAATCAACGGTCAAATAGATTGTTTCACCAACGAAAATTTCAATAAATACGCTACATTTTATTTGAAATAATTTTACTGTACTGTTTAACACGCGCATTATTTATTGTTTACATTTGCATCCTGATAAATAAATTATAAATATCCTATCCTACAATTCCTATTTATTTTTCACTCAACACGAAATACTTTTTTCAGACCTGTTTAGGCTTTTCCGTAGGGCATTCCTACCCCTCCCCCTACTAGAACAACAACAACAACAACAAATTAGTTCGTAGGCTTACTCCCGAGCAAGCGAAAACAGACTACCACACAAGAAAAGTTCTTTTGGTAATTAATACAAGCTTCGCCCACTGGCCTTTGAGAGAGAACCTGCCCAGTGGATGATTGCTAATCAGATACCACACAAAAGAACAAGAAAATCCTCAATAACATCTTACCACAAAAGGCAATACGAAAAGAGGTTTTTCAGCTAATGAAAACGTCGTCCACGGGGACAACAGAAGAGAGTCCTAAGCAAAGGTCCTGACACAAAAGGCAATAGGACTTATTAAGGCAGGTTTTTGCGCGGGTCAAAGAGAGCGACGCAGGCTATTGCCGAGTTCGTAAACACGGTCATCTTTTATTCATTTTCTTTATCAGCCACAAGAATAGAAGACTCGCGACAGAACCTAAAAGAATGGTAGAGAAAACATCTCTCATCCTTTTTATTTTTTTATTTTTTTTCTGGTAATTTCACGCGTCATATTACCGGCGAATACTTCAAATACTTCATTGTGCAATTTTAGATTATTAGTAAATAGATAAGAAATAAAGAACTCTGAAAGATTACTTACAAAGCAAAATGTAATTTAAAATGGAATGTTCATTCAGAAAAGAATACATGACATAGAATTTGTCTTTAATAATGAGAATATTCATTCGGAGACGAGTAAATGACATAGAATCTTTTCCTTAATAATGAGAGTGTTCATTGAGAAACGAATAAATGACAGAATTTGTCTTTAATAATAAGAATGTTAATTCAGAAACGAAGAAATGACAGAAGTGTTTCTTTAATCATGAGAATGCTCATTTAGAAACGAGTAGATGACATAGATTTTTTTCTTTAATAATAAGAATAATAAGTCAGAAAACAGTTAATGACAAAATATTTGTCTTTAATCAAGAGAATGCTCATTTAGAAACGAACAAATGACATAGAATTTCTCTTTAATAATGAAGGTTCATATCTATGAAGCTCGGTCCACAACGAGAAATAGCACAACTCATGTAAAAGTTCCGCATAAGGAAAAATATTATTTTCAGAAAATGAATACAATTCTATCTATATTCAGCATTAAGTAATTCCTAGGACGCAATAGCTCGGGGAATTTCCGTTGTTTATATTTCCTCCCTCCTCGTCACCTGTTCCATCACATTCCTCTTACGACTGTAATTGCCTTTAGACCCTCTCTCCCCTCTCTCTCCTCTCTCCTCTCTCTCCCCTCTCTCTATACTCTCTCTCCCCTCTTTCTACCCTCTCGCATTGGTCGCGTTCCACCGGAGACTTTTAAATCTCCTTCTTCAACCAATTTTCCTCCCTAGTCCTAATTGCAATGAATTGGAGAGGACAACAGCGTTCAGCGTCCCAGCGTTGTATACCTATCCTATCCACGCATGAGCAAGGAGATACAAAAGTATATATATATATATATATATATATATATATATATATATATATATATATATATATATATATATATATATATATGCCAAGTCCATTATCATCCTTTTCTTGTTGTTTCAAAGGGCATTCTTTACACACTGCCTGTATCCTTCATACCATCGCCTGGCTGAGCCTTTTCTGTTTTTCAAACTACAGAACATGATATAAAATAGTTTTTATTCAAACACTTCCAAGGTATTTTGAAAGAAAATGTGACAGCAAATTTGTATGGATTAAAATCTTATGCCGAAGGAGTTGAATCAAATAAAATTAATCAAATAAAAAACAACGGTGGCCTTTGTTGTTGGCATCTACAGACGTAAGATCTTGGTCAACTTCAACCTTAAATGAAATCAAAACTTCTGAGGCTAGATGGATGCAATTTGGCATGTTTGATGATTGGAGGGTGGATGATCAACATACCAACTTGCAGCCCTCAAGCCTCGGTAGTTTTCAAGTTCTGAGGGTGGGCAGTAAATGTTGCGGGCGGACATAAAAGTTAAGCGCTCAAATTGTTAAATTTTCGAAGTCGGCTCCCAACAGGGCTTCGACGAGGAAATCTCCTTTAAGAGAGAATCAGGTTCATGTCCTGAGATGTCGCCAGTGTGACCCTCCGTTCATCAATTCTTATCCGTCTTCCTCTTCAGAGATAGCTACGTTTTCTTGTGCTTTTCATTTATCCAATTTTTTCTTGGGTGGTAATTAACTCGCTGGTGGAGAGAGGAAGAAAATGAACGGGACCGAGGAAGCTTTCTCGGATTTCCAGGATATTATGGAATAAAGGACTTAGAATGAC
>NC_087204.1:17141224-17166224 GCF_015104395.2 Macrobrachium nipponense | reverse complement strand
GAAAATATGGAGGCTTCCATTCTCCGTCCATTTTTTTTTTTTTTTTATCAATTTGTCTGAGACTGTAGGGCCAGTTTCCAGCCAGACTATACCTAAGGGCAACTATTTCCAATTGTCCATGTAGACTATAAAGCATTTTCATAGATCTTGATTTTTATATATAGATTTGACTTATATAGATTTTTTTGGCATTATGTCAAGCACTGGGGCAATCAAGGTCATTCAGCGCTGAAACGGAAACTGACAGTAATAGGTTTGAAAGGTGTTACAGGAGGATAACCTCAGAATCAGTTGTTAAGAGAGGGTGGGCAATAAGATGGAAGAAAGATAATATGAACGGAGGTAGAGTAAAAAGAATGAAAGTAGTTGCAGCTAGCGGCCGAGGGGACGCTGCAAAGAACCTTATAAGTAATGCCTACATTTCACCGAATGAGGTGCACTGACGGCACTAACCCCCTAACGGAGTTGATTTTTATAAACGCCAGCTAAAGAAAGGAAGATGGAGAAAGAATGAAGCGTAGAATGCCTGGAGCGGAAATGGCTTCGTTTCCAGTTCTGGTTTCCAGTTCTGGTTTCCAGTTCGACTAAGCGTCAACGGAATTACTTTTTCTGGTCATTCCAGGACCTGGAACCAGTAGCTCAAGAGAAAAGAAGAGGACGTGAGGCGATGAACTGGAATTGGTATTTTCCACCCAATCCTGTCTTGGCTTTGTTTGCCTCGGATATTTTTTGCTTAGTCGGGGAGTAAGCCTACAAACTACTTTGTTGTTGTTGGTGTTGTTGTTGTTGTTAGGGATTAGGAAAGTCTTATGGAAGAGCCTAAAAAGGTCTGAAGAAAGTGTTTCGCGTTGAGTTAAAGAGACAAGACTTTTAGGATGGGATATTTATGATTTATTTATAAGAATGAAAATGTAAAAAATAAATAATATGTATGTTAAACAGTACAGAAAAATTATTCCTAATAAAATATAGCGTATTTATGCAATTTTTCGTTGGTGAAGCAAGGCTCTATTTGACCCTAGATTTTAGCACATTCTAATTTACGTTAAAAGTTGGGACTATAATGTTTACAACTTATGCATGAGGGGAAAATCTTGCACGCGTATTAAATAAGCTGGAGGTCGGATCACTCCTTGTTCCCTGTCAGATTACTTACATTCATTTATGGAATAAATAATTGAAGGCTTTTAATTATTTTTCCAATACGTATAGCTTTGCTGGAACTCGAGATAATCACATATCACATAGAAGGCGAAAAGAGACTTATAGGATGAAACCATTTTACCAAATGTAGCCTTTGTTAAATTTGCCGCAATCAGTAACTGTCACACTGCAAGGTTAGGTGACTGCTTATTTTCCTCCACTGTTAAGCTTTGGAACTCCCTTCTCATCTCTGTTTTTCCACAACTCTAATAGCCTTCTATCCTTGAAGAGCCTTGGGCTGTAATAAACCGTGATTTATAAGTAACTACTCCAAATTTGCTAAGGTTTATAAGTATCTACTCCTATTTTGCTGCAGTTTATAAGTATTTACTCCTATTTTGCTACAGTTTATAAGTATTTACTCGTATTTTGCTAAAATTTTAAGCATCTACCCCTATTTTGCTAAAATGTATAGGTATCTATTCCTATTTTGCTACAATTTATAAGTATCTACTCCTATGTTGCAAAAATTTTCAAGTTATCTACTACTATTTTCCTAAGCTCTAAAAGTATCTACTATTTTTCTGCAATTTATTACTAGCTACTCCTATTTTGCTACAATTTATAAGTATCTACCCCTATTATGCTACTGTTTATAATTATCTACTTCTATTTTACTACAATTTATCAAATGTCTACTATTAATTTTTTCTAAAACTTTGAAAGTAATCTACCCCTATTTTGAACTAAAATTGATAAGTATCTACTCCTATATTGCTAAAATTCATAAATATCTACTCCTATGTTGTTAAAATTTTATAAGTATATACCCCTATTTTGCTTAAATTTATAAGCATCTGCTCCTATTTTCCTAAACTTTATAAGTATCTACTCCTATTTTCTTACAATTTATGAGTATCTACTCGTATGTTGCTACACTTTATAAGTATCTACTCCCATGTTGCTTAAATTGATAAGTATGTAATCATATTTTGCTAAACTTTTTAAATATCCACTCCTATTTTCAATTTATAAGTATCTACTTCTATTTTGCTAAAAGTTTTAAGTATCTAATCCTATTTTGCTGCAGTTTATAAGTATCTATTCCTATTTTGCTGCAATTTATAAGTATCTACTGCTATTTTTCTACAATTTTTCAGTATCTAATCTGAGTATAATCGCATATAATTTACAGAAACCAATTACCGCCATCACTGAAGGTTTCCCAATTTTTCATGAAGAGATCCCAACTAACTGCTGTTGCAAATGTACAGTTCCCCTCTTGCTTCATTACCCATTTTTATGAATGTAAACTCTCTGCACTTCCGTAGAAAGGGGTGGTTTATGGGGTGGGGTCGGTTGGGTGGTGGTGGTGTTGCTGCGTAATTAGCAGACTGAGATTGTAAATGACAGGGACAATCTGGTTTTTATCATCCTTTAGCGAAATGGCGAACAGATTTAATATATATTATAGATATATATGATATATTTATAAATATATATTATATATATATTATATATAAAGCACAAATGGTTCAGGCCTTTCGACTTACCGGGTTCTTTAACTTAAGCAATAAGTCGAAAAAGGCCTGGAACTACTCCATTGTCTCTCTTCCATCGTGGCATTTGTCTTTATATGTATTCATTACGTTCCATATGTTCTTAACTCAGTTATGCACACATACATACATATATAAACATGGGGGAAAAGAACCCCCAGTATTCATCAGGTAAGCGTGGACACGAAACGGAAGGCAGACCCCATAACTCCATTACACACTCAGGCTCTTTCTCTCTCTCTCTCTCTCTCCCGGCAATCACCCCATCTCTCTCTCTCTCTCCACCTCTTGTCTCCATTCTAACAGGTAATGAAAATGAGAGAGTTGCATCATAACATAACGTTTATTTCAATAACTAAATCAATTAACTAAGTATCCAGTCTTACAGACTAACTTAAAACAACTCATTGTCAAGTCACCCAAAGTCCTGGGAACTCTGTCCCACCGAAATCCAGAACCGCTGTCAAAGATACAGAAACATCCGGTAAGTACACACACAAGTTTAAAGACAAAGTTAATAAGATGGAACATCTTACAAGATATCAAACAAGCCACCCCTTTGGCTAAAGTAAAGGTAACACTTACCCATTTCCAACCGGGCACTAAACACTATGACACAAAAAACTCCCCACGCGAATGCCACGGCATCTTTGCCTATGACTCGAAGCCCTCTGTCAAAAATCCCTCCCATAGGCTTGGGTATGAACGCTTTTAACAGAAAGAGGCGCACACGCACATACGAACACACAGTTCGCTAGCACCTCGCGGTTCTAGCTGCATCTAGTTTCACAAAGGCACTTTGGGAAGAGTTCATAAACTGTCGTACATTGACTTCCTGAACTAAGCATTTTTATCTCACGCCATCCCCTAGAAACTCATTGATCAGCTACCCTCAGGTCGTTACTCTGCCCTGTCCTCCACATTCCACAGGTTACAAAGAATGCGCGAACAATATATTATTAATCAAAACCCTATGTCTTACACATACATACAGATTGCGCGAAGCTAATTTTAGAAATATACAAAATCAAGCCATATTAATATCATCTAACGAGACAACAAAAGACGAGTTTTATAAACAGCGTACTACTTGGCATCGTACCAACAGTTATGATTAAGAGTCAAAAAATATATGTTGAAGATACAGAAATTACCTTACAAAATGCTGATAATGATTAGATGATGATTATAAGATACCGAGAGAGAGAGAGAGAGAGAGAGAGAGAGAGAGAGAGAGAGAGAGAGAGAGAGAGAGTTTCTTGCAAACAAAACATCAAAGGATCTAGAGAAGGAGACTAGGTAAACATCATGTTTTTCCGAAGATCAAAGACTCCACTTGCTCTTTCTAAGCTTATCATTAACTTAGCTACGTAAGGTAATCAAAATGGAAAATAAGGAGACGGCTATTATTGATAGAATATAAGAACACCTTGAGAAATTACTTTCCGAATAAATGTAATGGTATAAATTTTCATTGAAATTGAATGGGTTCATTGGTTATAGTGCATGTTTATTGTGACTTTTCTATGATGTGCTCCTAAACATAATGTAAACCTTGCTTCCATTTTTTGTTAGTTTAAGGAATCTATGTTAACGCTTTTATTGTCGTGCTTCGTTGATTTGTAATGTTACAACTTTTTAAAAAATAAATATATATTGTGTTTGAAATAAAAGCCAATAAAGTTATGTAAGGCGCTCACTAAAGAGATCACAGGATTTAAAACAAGTTCGATTGCATAACTGAGAACGCATTCTTTCACAAAACTCGGTACAGATAAAATAATCTTATAGGTTTTTCTCATTCCCCTCTTTTTTAGCACAGGTGAGGCACATATAGAAAACGTCATTAAGTTGAGAACGTTTAATTGCGTATTTGAAAACAATTTATTTTAAAGAATAGAAGAAAAATAGCCACGAAAAACAAAATAAAAAAGCAATAATAATAATAATAATAATAATAATAATAATAATAATAATAATAATAATAATATATTTGAATGCAGTTGCAAAAACGAATCTCCCATTCAGGAAAATCTCGAGACGTGGCGCGGAATCATTTTCCAGATTCCCCGCGCGAAGGTTGGAAGCCCTCCGAGGGGCAAGAGGCTACATCTGACCCCAAAAAAACGTCCTTCCCCCCTCCCCAACCCTTCCCCTCCCCGGTCGGATTTACATGCAGGGTCTGCCTGCGTTGCTTTCGTCTTGCCAAAACATGGGTCATCAAGAGAGATATTGCTGGAAAGCGTCTCTGGGACGGATGTAGTTTCCTGAACTGCAGGTAATCGATCTAGTGTTGTCGCCTTTTTTTTTAATTCGTTTTTCTCGACTTTTTTTTATTGGTGTTTCTTCCCAAAACTGTTTAGATCCGTATACGTTTGATACTCCGTTTACTTTAGAAAGTAATTCCCATTATAGTCACATTTCATGAGTCTATTATTCTTATCTCTCGAGATTTCTTACTAAATCTGGAATATTTAGAAACATCCTTCATATCTGGAACCAATACAATTGAAGCACCTCTTCTGTATTCATTGCTACAATCATCTTTGCTTAAGGCTCCATGAATAGGAACCGGTAATCCCCCAATGGCATTCCTGTCTCATCACCTGATACATACAATAAAGCGATGTAGCATTCGTTTAGAATACATATAAATACTGCGAAAGTATGAGTATATTATGTTTGTGCGCACGCGGGGAAGTAATTCACATGTCGCTATTTTTCAGCGTTAAACTTACGGATTTTTTGGGGATCTATATCTCTTAAATAGGCAATCAAGAGCCAACGGCATGCTCAGATGACAGAATGCTCCAGAATTTCTATAGGCAATCAGTTACGGAACAAATATTATTCCATATTTTTCAACTGGAAGCTGGAAGACGGCGTCTTATTCCAGTCATGGAATTTGCCAAAAAAAATAAAAATAATAATAATAATAATAAGTCAAATAAATCATTCCCCAGTTCTTCGAGAACGAGCTTTCTCTGTCTGAAGTTTAAATATGGAGAGTTTAAATTGGAAATATGGTTTCATATATAGGAAGTGAGTGATTTTTTTTTTCTTTTTTTTACTTGCCTAATGAAGCCAATTGCCGTCTGATCAAATGATGCCACTTTGTTCCTGGGGCTGTTGGCTTGATTTGAGAAGACTCATTCTCAAAGAGATTTTCTTATTACATCCGTTTTCCCGTAAACATTTAAGTCATTCAAGCAAGAATCCTTTCCATTAGGCCACTCGGATCTTTCTTACGTACATCACAGTAATGGACAAGTAACAAAATCAACCAATAGATCGTAGGTCAGTATATCTTTTTATATAGGAAGTAACTCGCTTTCCCATCGTGAATAAAGTTTTCCTTTCTATTACAAAAACAATAAACTTTAACCTTTCATAGATATTTGCGTCAAATACCTGATTGATTACTGTTCAGTTGAAATATTAGGCGTCCATCGATTCTCAACTTTAAACGTTAAAGCAGAAGTCTGGAAGATCTGCTTCGGGTGAAATGTTAAGTGGTAAGGAAACGTAATTATTTTTTTAGAAAATGAATTATTATTGTTCTTGAACTGAATTAGGTCTATATACTCTCAAACGTATATATATATATATATATATATATATATATATATATATATATATATATATATATATATATATATATATATATTATATATATATATATATATAAATATATATGTGTGTGTGTGTGTGTGTGCGTGTGTGTATACAGGCAAGCGTACACCGTTTCAAGTCTTCATAGCATGATGAAAAACTAGTCTACCAATGAATATGATAAGCGAACCGCAACTCATACTAATATATCATTAGTCAGATATGGACAGGTCTACTTATATTCAGCGATAAAACGACGAGTTCCCATTACACCCAAAGTCTTCATTAATCACCCTTTTGCGGATAAAATTCCTTTTTATCTTCTACCCCTAAAAAACTATTTATCTAGCGGCGGTCATATTTTTTTCGTTCATCCATTCCTTTTCACATTAGTATCTCACCCAATAAATCGATTTCCTTTAGTTGTCGATAGTCAGCTTCATTTTTTATATCAAAGCCTTTTTTTACAGTATTTTTTCTTTATTCATTCAAGAAGTTCTCAAGCCTGTTTCTGCATTTTTTATCAATATCCGTTATTTAAGATTTATTTGTTTCTTTAGCTACACTGGTAATAGTAATGCCCATTTATTATGTTGTGGTAATTTGCATGTCAGACTAACCTCTCGGAACAGAATTTATCCTAATGCATTATATGAGTTGGAGATCGTTCATTACAAATTCAATATATTCCCGATAGCCCTAGCAACAACGTTTGTAGTCATAAGAACTATAACAGCAGGTATTCGTCTATGTAAGTCTGATATCGTTCTAAAGTCTTTTTTCATATTGTTTACATATCTCGTCTTTACTCCAACGAGTATAGTAATTGGAGCCTAGTCACTCACTTAATAGGATTTTTCGTTTTAACTTTACCCGGAGCCTTTTACGAATATATTGGCTGGAGCGAAAAGTGAATCCAGATCAGACGGACTGGAAGGTACTCGTATTTCACCGAGTGGACGAAGGTAGCTCCGGTCCGCTTGTGGGAACGTTTCCGATAATGAGTAAAGTCATTCTAACAAAGATTGTTTACAGCTTGGCAATTTTATGTAGCGGGCTCTTTGGCGTAAGCCAATTAAAATATCCAGCACTTCCCTTTCAGGCACCGCGATTTTTTCGCCTCGGTTGACAACGAGTAGCCAGAAGGTATTTGCTAAAAGCTTCTCGGAAAAGTGGTAACGGTACTAACAAAGAGTACTTTTTCCTCCATCCCTTCCCCCCTTAAAAAGTTTGCTTTTGACCCCCTCCCCAGCCCCCCCACACACCCTCCCCCCACACCTCACCTCCACCTTTATCCTCTCGTTAATGTGATGAAGCACTTAGTGAGTGCACATTTTAGTTTCCTATAAAAGCAATCTATTGAGCTGTCTTTGTCTGTCTGCCCGTCCGTCCTCAGATCTAAAACACTACTGAGGCTAGATGGCTGCAAATTGGCATGTCGATGATCCACCCTCCAATCACCAAACGTACCAAATTGCAACCCTCTAGCCTCTGTAGTTTTTATTTAATCTAAGGTAAATATTAGCCATGGATCGTGCATCTGGCAGCGCTTTCCAGAGCCATGGGATTGCACCCTCACTCTTCCGCATCTGGTGAATGAATTTCTTATGATTCCAGGTCTGTCGAGAATGAAGTGGAAGGAAGATTAACCACATGGCTGAGAATGAAATATTTCAAATATAGAACAAGACGCACAGGTATAAAAATCGAGCAGTTAACTTTACGAAAGAGCATACGGCAGGGAAGAAACATTTCACTATAGCTGCTGAATCCAATACAGAGAACTGGGGGTGAATGGTGAATGAGATGAGGAAAGCTTCTAGCAAAAAAAATAAAAAAATAATATAAATAAATAAATAAATAGATAAATAAATAAAATAAACCTCCCCCCCTCCCGCCAAAAAAATAAAAAAAATCCTGGACCCCTACTGACCTTAAGGCATGCTAAATCAACAACGTAATCAGGTCTCTCTCTCTCTCTCTCTCTCTCTCTCTCTCTCTCTCTCTCTCTCTCTCTCTCTCTCCTGTCCATCAGCATAACCCTGACCCAATTTGAAAACATACATGATTGTCAAGATCGTAAAACAGAAAACCGGTTGCCGCAGAAATACAGGAAATAGGTGAATCCCTATTTGTAATAGGCGATATCCGCCGTAAATGGTGTGTAGTGCTATTTGATGAGTGCCTCTTTTGTTAACACGGGAATCCAGCTGTAATTGTTCTACAGGGAGAGAGTTTTATTCGTGGCCAATGGGTCGTTTAATGGTTCTGGAAACATCCAGTCATGCCTTATTCTTTTAAATATATCAAGAGGACTCCTAACTTTCCTGAACTGAATTTTTTGGGGTATTATGCAATCGGACTTTAATATTAACCAAACTGACTTTTAGTATTTTCTATTGCTTAAATACTTTCGCTACTAATTATATTGGCATTTGTATTGGTAAGGTTACTAAAAGTAACATTAAAAATTGATTCATCAAGGCATTTACTTTAATATATATATATATATAATATATATATATATATATATATATATATATATATATATATATATATAGATATATATATATAAATATATATATATATATATATATATATATATATAATATATATATAAATATATATATATATATATATATATATATATATATATATATATATATATATATATATATATATATATATATATTATATATATCTATATATAATATATATGTATATATTATATATATATATTAGGTTACTCATACACAATGACCTAAATACACACTTTGGGAATACACACTTTGGGCCATTGTGCAAGCCTATATGTTGTTTATCTTTATTTATTTTTCCAGCGTCAATGATATAAAGTTCTTTTCATTCATACATTAACTGTCATAAAGTTTAAACGAAATGACCTCTGATTCTTAGTCAGCAATCTGCCATTAAGTCTATCGTTCGGTTAATTTATGCGCCTGCTATGGCAGCAAGAGACGTAGAATTCAGAGTTCTGTATAACCACGTAACTGTCAAAATCCAGTCTTTCTGAGCTGTTTCTTTATTGGTTGGCAACGATGCTCGTCTTTTATCATTTACAGTATAACCCAGTTGACCCAGATGATGTGGTTATTTGTGGCGCCTAAACCGTAGAACAGAATGTCTATTGTTTTCAGAATTTTGTGTCTTGGTATTGTCTTTATATCATAGATTTCTTTACTATATACAAGAAATTCTCGGTGACGAAAACCACTACCGCATATTTCATCTCGCCCCAAAAAATTTTATCTCTCCAAAATAAAAAAAAAATGAAATAATAATAAGATAAAACAAACAATCCGCTCGAAATATCTCTCCCTGTATATTGGAAATGTTTCGTCCAACGACCTTCCCTCATTCACAACGTGAAAGTGGAATTTGCTGCATTCCCTGAGGAAAATTCCAGGACGCATTTCGGAACATCGTTTTCCCCGAAAATCTTAACTTGGGGGAAAAATGTAAAAAATGGCCCCGTCATCGAAGCGGAATCATTCCATCTTTACCGTCATTACCACGGACGTGAATTCAACCGGACAATTACTTTTTGGCCCAAGGATGATTCCATTTCCTTCCTGGAATTTGGAAACTCATACTTATCGGGAGAAT
Organism: Macrobrachium nipponense; assembly: GCF_015104395.2. Taxonomy (NCBI): domain Eukaryota; kingdom Metazoa; phylum Arthropoda; class Malacostraca; order Decapoda; family Palaemonidae; genus Macrobrachium; species Macrobrachium nipponense. Next base: position 17,156,283 of record NC_087204.1, on the reverse strand, counting down.
TCAGCAGAAGGTCCCCAGATATTTGGAGATTGGACTGGAAAATCTAAAACGTCTCGTGCATTTGCAAATTACGTTAGTTCAACGCAACGCATAATTGATTTACTTCCTGCAATTCGTTATCTGTTTTATTACTATTTAAAAAGTCATCCCTAATCTCTCATTTAAGAATGTCGACGATCAAACAACTTGGCCAGCAAGTTCATGCCGAATTTGCCTTATTTGTGTACCCATCGAGAACGGGGAAATCGTACCTCCCCCATGATACCACAATGGCATAAATTTGCATATGGTTGTGTTTGTCTTTGGCTCGAATAAATAGGTTATGGATAAAGATGATTATCTTAAGTTGATATCCATTGGTTCTAATACAAAGTTTCTTTTTATGCCTTTAACATTTTAAGCTGTACAGAAACAACGTCTTGTTGATCAGTCTGAGGTTTTTACTCAGGAATACAAATTTGTGTCGAAAGGAGCCTATTGCATTGCTTATTGATTCTTGTTTTGGACACACACACACACATACATACATACACACACACACACACTCACACATATATTTATAATTATAATTATATATATATATATTATAATTATAATTTATAGGTATATATATATATATATATATAATATATATATATATATATATATATAAATCTTATATATATATAATAATATATATCAATATATGATATATGTATATATATAGTATATGGACATTTGTAGCTTAATGCTTATAGATATGAATCACGGTGATGTGGTAAAACTTGTCCACATATATCAAATAAAGGAAGATGAAAAATGGTTAACAGTAACAACATCACAAGGCGTCTCTCTACATGTTTTATTACAGAAGACACTGTCGCTATTAAAAATAGTAAAACGCCATTGTTCCTTTTAGAAAGGGTCCAGAAGAACCTTCCTTTTTATTTATCTTGGCAGCTGATCCGAACTGCTGACAGCTCCGTCAATTTCATTGTCGCTGGCAGATGTAAAGATCTTTTATGTCACATGACAAGATCAGATGGGACTTCTTTGAGATAATAAAGTACTTCTTACAGCTGTCCCGTATAATATATCGACCGGTTCTATCGAAAATACACACACACACACACACACACACACACACACACACAAGGGAGTTTTTAACCCAAAATCTACTTATATTTTGATCTATTTATTTGTTTATATACTGTGATAAGTGAATTTTTAATAAGCTATATCCCTGAAATTGACTCCTCCTGATGAATCATATCGGTGCAATGCTCGCCAATTGTAATAGCAGAGAGAAGGCAGTTATTAGAAAAATAGAGAAGGTTATTTACAAGTTGAATGCAGCTGATGTTGTAATATCTTTCAATAATATTATTATTATCATTATTGGAGAAACAAATCCACAGTTATGTAAATGTACATATATTTAAATTTAAAACTTTAAGCATAGCTTTCGGGAATCTGTTCGGTTCCCCTTATCAATCTGACACGTTGATATAGCACTCCAGTAAAGTAAACATAACAGGAGTCAAACTAAGTTACTTGTTTTACATTTAAATATATGTACATTTACATAACTGTGGATTTGTTTCTCCATTTGAAGACTCGTGGTACTAAGAGGATTATTATTATTATTATTACTAAAAGTAATGGCTACTTCAGCAGCGTTACACTTGTAGAGATTCTTCTCTATTTTGCGAGTAGCGGCTTTTTCGGTGCTACTTAAACAGACTAGTAGAGTGCCTATAGAGGTCATGGTAAAATACAGGGTCAAAATAGGTGTATATATTTGAATTTTACAGATAAACTATGATACCATAGTCATCAAAGTCATTATTATAAGGCATGGTCAAATACACCTTTGCAACGCTAAATTAAACAATCTTTCTTAAAAACAAGCACCTTTTTTCGATTAAGATCCTAACAAAAATATAAAAGCGCTTTATTATGAATTTTGCTACAATACTTTATCTAAGATTCCCTTTAATCAAGCGCTTATAGATATGATCGACCGCTTTATCAGGACAAATGATCTTGTATGCTTAGATAATTAAAGAAATTACCACTAAAACAACATAAGTGCAACTCCCGCCCAGAAAATATGATTTAATCGTTAAAAGAACTCAGGTACTAACGCTGATTTATCATATCTTCAGGAAAATATGTTATTCAGGAAGTTGGCAATCGGTAATGATCACCAAAGTTATGAGCGGCGGAATGGCGCACTAATTAGGCCGACAGTAATTAGGATGACTGTGATTATGAATGATATGTGATTATGAAATCTATATGCATGGAAGTAGCAGAGGAAATAAGATACACTGATGACGGCATCAAGGCAAGGTGCTAATTAAGTGGATAGTAATACTAATGGGATGTCATGGAACTTTTTTTGCATCTTTTATTTAAAATATCTCATTTAAGTAATACATTATTTTATTGCAATATATTATGTTGTTAAGAGAGAGAGAGAGAGAGAGCGAGAGAGAGAGAGGAGAGAGAGAGAGAGAGAGAGAGAGAGATACTGGATTTTAACGAAATTCCAGCAACTATTCCAGGGGTTTGTTTGCTAGCCTTATGATAACAGTGATTTACTGCAGCGGATTGCAAATATTTGGTCCTAAGTTTAAATCAACAGGAACAAAAATTGAAGGATCATCATTGCAGACTTGTAAATCAGGAGCTTGAAATCACAGTATGACATTTTATGTTTATAAAGTGAATCGATACCATATCTATCAAGCGACTAATATGCACGGAATTAAAAACAATGGTTTTATTTTAATTTAAGTCTACATTTTATATCAACCAATAATGTATAGATATTAAACAATAAATTAAATGCCACCTGCTACGTACCAAGTGCGCAAACGGCAATTAATTGATGAACCACGCATGAAATTAAATTAGAATTCTGGCGAATACCTTAAGAGCTTCGAAAACCCTATGGGTCACAAGATATTTGGAATCGTATTCGATAATTAGATCGATTCTGAGAATTGCTGGGCGTCATTCCCGGGCCACTGGATTCCAGGTTCTGAAATCACAACAAATTCCTCATCTTCAGTTACTGTCAGTTTTGATCTCATGAAACTCCAAGCGACGTGTTTGAATATGTATTCCGAGGTAGAGCGAATTAGATATGGAGGTAAGTTTTTAGCTTAATGCGTATATATGTATATACATATGTATGTATATGTATATATGTATGTATATAGTATATATATATAATATATATATGATATATATATATATAATATATATATATATACAAAAGAAAGCAGTATTTTCCTCCCTGTCTAACATCCTTCAAAGCGAGTAGCCCTGAGTAGTCAAGCATCTCGCGTCGAACGAAGGACACCTGGCTTGTGTATCTACGTGCTGAAGGAAGTGTCCTGCCATTTCCTTTGATAAATCTCCCCCAGTTTATGTGGGTTTCCAATTAAGGCGATTGCTTGGCTGGTGCTGTAAAGTTACCTGCGTTAGTTCTGGTGTCACTTGAAAAGTTTTATGGAGATGTTTATCCTTGAACCATCTCCTACTCGGCGCGTTATTTCGTCTTGCTTTCTGTTTTGCTGAAGGGGAAAATAAAATATCAATTTCAGTTAGTGGGAAGGACTCCACTATATTGCCGCTTTCAGGGTCTTGATAGTATGACATAAAAATTTTTCTTACTTGAATAGCCTGCGAACGAAGAGCCCCCATCCAGACCTTCTATTTTATCCGTGGAGACTGAACTACGTAGCTATATTCTTTCACTACATTTTACTTGAAAAGAAACCTGAAACAAATGAGATGATAAAATGGGTCTGACGTTAGCTTTGAAGATGATTAGATCTTATTCGCTGCCTGCATTTCTCTGGAACCGGATGTTACAGAAAAATTCTATCGTGCTGACTGAAAGAAGTGATGCGTATATGTGAGCGATGGTGCTTATGTTTCTGTGCGAGTTTATGGGCATTTTTTTGTACATATACTCTTTTAGATGAAAATGAATCTATGCATATTATTTAAGTTTAAAACCAATTTTTTCTGGTTTAATTGAAGAGGAAATCAGAATATACCTCTCATAAAATTAATGAAAAACAGAGTTCAACTGCCAAGTATCGGAACACAATCTTCACAATCTTGCACATTTTTTTATTTTTTTATCTCGTAGACTTTTTTCTGAATGAACTAATTCACTCCCTCAAGGAACTCCGGGGATAAAATGAGCCCTTGCTGGATAGCAGTAATTAAGCTGCGTTTTCGAGTTTAGGCTCGATCACTGTAATCATAATGTGCTGTAAATCGAAAAGTACTCTGCCTAATCGTCGGTAGTCATGTCCTTGGAAATTGGTCCTGGAATTGTTTGTTACGTGAGACACGAAGTTTTAAACTTCCGCATGAGATGAGTCAAGTCGTTACTTCATTGCGTAATTCACTGACGTTCGGTACCGTGACCATGTGAGCCATTATGAAGCTCCGTTTAGAACTTGAACAACTGGGTCGTCATAATGTTACCTATCACAAGCGCATCCTCTTGAACTTATAATCATCCAGTTGATCTTATAGTGGGTGAATAAGGTGATACGTTTTATAGCGACCAAATCCCAATGATTCCTGTTTGTTATGTTTGTTAGTTTGTCTGTTCGTTTCTTTCGCTGTCTTTAATTGTTATAGTCAGATACCATTACAGAGAACTTGTGTTTGAAGGAGACATCAAGATTCTTCATAACCTGTTCTTATAGAGTTTATTTCGTTCATTAATTTTTATACATTTAATATATATATATATATATATATATATATATATATATATATATATATATATATATATATATATAGCCGTATTTTCTAGAGATTCCAAAATGCCACTTTTCATGTAAATATTAAATTGTGAGTAAACTAATGAAATTCGCAACAAGGGGAGAGACTAATGAATAGGAGATCAGAAAAATCACAAGCTTGCAATCGGTACTCCATCAAAATTTATACCATTGTGTCACATTGTCCAGATAGAAGGTTGGCCAGACTGAGTGAATTTCACTGGATGGCATCGGGCAGCTGAAACCGTTCAAGAGAAGTTCTCTCTCTCTCTCTCTCTCTCTCTCTCTCTCTCTCTCTCTCTCCTCTCTCTCTTTGTGTGTGTTTGTGTAAACTTGAAACATTTAGTCCAGAGGAAATTGTGTAACGAAGCGAAAAAGAGATATCTTGTAAAAAATTATATTTCAATATAGACACAAATTTAATCAGTGTATATAGTGGCAAATTCCTCTTTTCACCTCATTCGCAAATTCTTTCCTCCTCTTCTGTGAGGGACAGACAGGAAAACATAACAAACTCGTGCTTTACGTGACAAGTCCCCAAATGGCAATAAACTTTGTGAGAATGTGGGCACAGCTAATTTTAAAAAGTAAGAAAAGTAAGACAAGGACAGCACCGGCATCGTCAAAAGACAAAGAGAAAGATGTTGGCAGGAGAGAGAGAGAGAGAGAGAGAGAGAGAGAGAGAGAGAGAGAGAGAGAACTCGTGTTTGTAGAAATGATATACATTTGAACACTATAGTTAATTTTGATTAAAATAATTTATGTAAGGACAAACCTTGATCTCTTTACCCAGCATTTATAAATAAAAAAAAGTTACTGGATCTAAAATCCATAGAATTAATGCGTCATCTCTGAACTGTTTTTGTTAACAAATAATGTGAAGTGATGTTCTCATGTAATAATTGATAGGCGTGTATTTAGCACTTGTTCACGCTGAATCTAAGTCCTCATCATTCCAGTATAATTTGCTGACCCAATATATATTTACCTTTCAAATTCTGATCTCTTGTGTTTTACCTGACGTTTTTTTTTTAGCTGGAAGATTGTGCATTGGAATGGAGGTTTATTCCATCCCCCCGCGACGACAAATTTCTCATAGTATCTAATTCCTCTAAAAAGCATCAGAGACCTTTATAAGGCTGGCCCATTCGTTTCCTTACTCATAAGAGAAAAATAATCATAATATTATACGTTCCTTCAGATCGTTCCATATAATTATTAACAGCATTTCCCATAGGCACAGACCCTCAACTATAAATCTATACACACGCCCAAACACAACGAAGCAATAAAATCTCTTCTATATACAATTTCTAGGTACAGATCAAGAAAGCGTTCGCAGTCGACCTCCTCTGAGATCTATTCCCATCACAGAATCTATTTTGCATCTATCCCACAACACCGAGCCATCATCTGGCTCGGTAAGGGGTCGTAAACATAGCTTTATGCCAATTTTGGGATGCAGCCGATCTGACCATGATACTTTATTCGTGTCTTCGAGGAAGTGGTGTTTGAGGGAGAGAGAGAGAGAGAGAGAGAGGGAGAGAGAGAGAGAGAGAGAGCTTTATCTGTTATTGTGGATTGTTTAACTTTAATTTTCCATTCTCTCACATTATGAATTGAGACTCCGATGACAAACTAGTACTATTTGCTTTGTTTAAATACTAAGCGTACTAATGAATCAATTCTATAGTATAAAAAAGGTTATATCTCCAATAATCTTCTTCAGTGTATATTAGCTCAAAAATTTATATCTCCAATCGTCGATCTTAAGTGTATATTAGCTCAAAAATTTATCTCCAATAGTCGTTCTTCGGTGTATATTACCTCAAAAAGTGATCTCTCCAATAGCCGTTCTTCCGTGTATATTTGCTCAAAAAGTTATCTCTACAACGGTCGTTCTTCAGTGTGTATTAGATAAAAAATTTATCTTTCCAATAGCTGTTCTTTACTGTATATTAGCTTAGAAAGTTATCTCCACCCAAGGCGTCTTGTAAAGTCTGCTAACCTTATCCATAACATAAATTGCCGTTTACAATCTCCTGAATATCAGTGAATACGAAAGATCATCGGTACCTTAAACTTTTCAAGTGATTTTCCCACCAAAATCTTACGTTTTCCATTGCTTTTATCAATGAGACCCTTCTTACTATAGTAGATTCACATCAACTGTGCATCTGATGTCTAGGCCAGTCCCTTACGACGCTCATGATTGGCTGCTGATAAGCCAATGACAGGGCTGGGAACTTTCAGTCTCTCTCGAGAGTTCACATAGGCAGGATGTATGTTCAACCTCTCCTAAGGGATACTTTTGAAAGACGTATCCCTCAGGAGAGGTGGAACATACATCCTGCCTTTGCGAACTCTCTCAACAGACTGAGAGTTTCCAGCCCAGTGATTGGCTTATCAACAGCCAATCAGGGACTAGCTTGGACATCAGCTGCACGGGTGATGTGAATCTACTATAGCAATATGAAGCATATATCTAGTAATATAATATCCGGTTATGCTAACTTCTTTAATATTAACTGTAGAGAAAACGGAAAAACATTATTCTGATAGAATTTTTCACGAGGATTCCAAATATGCTCTTACTTTTCTTCCACGATGAAAAATAACGGTGATATTACGGCTCAAGCAGCCTGCCTACTGTTGCCCGCCGTTAGTCTGTTTCTAATATTCAGGCTTCCAGCTTGGATGGGTTGCTTTAAAGGCCGGGTATAATCTCGGCCTAGGCGATGAATATTATATATTTCTTATATTCATGAATCGTCCTATTCAACATTCAGTTCGTTTCTGTTTGGGTGCTGATTCTCTGAGGTCTATTTCGATCTGCAAGTGCGGAGATTTTGCAGAAATACGAACCTGATGCAGGTTTGTTGCACATTAGGATAAAAAAATAAATGCTTCCACACCGTATAAGAGCAAGGTAAACGTACACTACATGCCTCAACATTATGTATTTTTCCTTTTCTAACTCTATATATTTATATATTTATATTTTAAAAAAGACCTATTCGTGGTCGGCTACGTAACTTGCAGTTTTACCATGAATGAATCACGCACGCATTCATTTTTTCACTTCGTTGAACCGCCACTTAATCATCCCCCAGCAAAGTACACTCCCGCTTTGGTTCAAGAAAAGTATTAATCTCTCTCTCTCTCTCTCGTTATTGTTTGTTGCAACATAAACGTTCCCTCTTTCATTCCGGGTTGCAAGTCACAGCTATAAAGTTTAACAATGGCTGCTGTTACTCTGAAATAAGTAGCTTTCAAACGACATGTTAAAAACAACTGCAGTATAAAAAATATGACCAAATTCCTAACCATTCATTGCATTGTGGTCTGCAACGATAGCGCTCATTGTTGATAATATAACGCGGAAGATTTTTTTTCACTACAACGCTGAAAACAGGCGGAGTAAACAGTTTTAAAGATAGTGTAACACGGATATGAAAGCATAAAGGGTGCTTGGAAATGGCAGTTCGAAAAGGATTAGTCTGGAGGAATCTCTTTGAATAAAAATAAATATATATAATAATAATAATTTTTTTTACAGTCAGTGTGTTTGTCTGTTCAGCGATCTCTTCCCACATATATCCATCCAATCCAGAATTATGTATTTCATTTAGCGTTACCTATGTCGAAAACTGTTAACGACTGTACACTAACACAATAGATTCTAATCATTGTCATTTTTATGCCATATCAGCATCATTCAGGCCAACGGCCCCCAGCGAGCAACACGTAATCATGAACTAGTGAAGTGAAAGAATCAAGTGACGATTTGCATTTTTGGGTATAGAAATGATAAAACAGTTCAATTTTCCGTACCCAGTAAGTGGGTCAGCGTCAGCCCACAGGCAATGAGTGATAAAATTGCTCACCACTGAGGGAGCAATGGTCGAATGTAAATAGACTCGCATTGTATTTGCATCTTAAGAGACATTGCAGTTACGTATTTATGTATTTGCCTTCGTGGGCCAAACGCTTTGTTGTGTAGGAATTACTTGATCTTAAAAAGTGTTCAAAACAATGAAAACATCAGTTCTGGAACCTGCTTGGTTGCATAGTTGCTTTTCAGTGATACCGTGATAATTTAACATACATACATAAAACAAAGAAATCCTTTTAATGTTAGTCAAAGGATTATTTCATCCCGTGAAAGCCTCAAGAGGATGTCGAAACAAGCAAGAAAATTTTAAACTTATGGGAACTTTGTAAAGCCATAAAAGTATAAAGAGATTCTTTCTCTCTCTCTCTCTCTCTCTCTCTCTCTCTCTCTCTAAGTTCTGAACTGGAAATTTAACCGAAGGTCGAGGCGAACTGATTGCATTTTTAAAATATTAAGTCACATATTTTACCTAACGATTCGAATGTATTTATTTATTTTTTTTTTTTATTGTCAATTGCAAAGACTACCTTGGTGTAATCTGTAGTTAGTTAACGTTTGGTATCGATAATATTAAATATATGAGAGTTTCTTGGGAAGAGTTTCATCCCTTCACAAAATAATTTAGATAAAAAAAAATCATAATAAACAAACTGAGGCAAATCACACACAATTTCACAGTAGATCCAAGTGCGTTTTTAAAGCTATAAACTGAATTGGGGAGACGAATATCAAATATAAATTTACACGCTAATTCATTATATATAATACATATATACCTTATACATAATCATATATATATATATTATATATATTATATATATATCTATATATATATATATATATATATATATATTACTATATATATATATATATATACATATAGTATATATATGGCTATTATATATATACTATATATATAATATATGTATACACACACACATACATATTATATATATATATATATATATATATATATATATATATATATATATATATATATATATATATATATATGTACGTAATCGGTGTAGCAATATTGTAAGCAGTCACTAGTTTCCACGAGTACTGTGTCTGAACTTGACTCTGAATAGTGGGTGCATTTTTTTTTCTCCGGTACTGAACGAGAATATGATTTAGAAATATTTACAATGATGTACTGACTACGCTATAAATCATTTGTTGACGTTGTAAGAAACGATGAAGAAAAATATCTCCTACTCATCTTGAAAGCCTTAGCACAACGTTAAATGGCAACGTGAATCATTATAATGGTGCAACAAAAGCTCTACTCTCAGATATAACTTTCCCGAGAAGATAAATAGTACTCAGTATTTTTCGGCGAACGTACGTCCTTTAAACACACACGCCACGTAAATCATTATTATTTAATTATTTCAGATTTCATTTCTGTTATTATTATGTCTAGTCTTATCATTATTATTTTTATTTTCATTATTTTTATTTAAATTTTTATTATTTTCATTTTCACTATACACACGACGATGCTTACATTGTACGTTAATGAACGCCCTATTAACCTTATTAACGATGTTAGATTATCGATTTCAAACAATGTTTAGAACTGGTATTCGTGGTTCAATTTGAAATGCACTGGCATTCGGAAAAGGGGTTGAACTTATTATTCATACATTGGTGGTATACCGTAAGCAGAGAATATTAAATATCAGTTGATTGTAGCCTATATGTCTATCTCCCAAATGATGTAACAGCGCTTTTGCGAGACAGTTTTCAAATAGTGTTTAGAAGATAGAGTTAGGCTTAACCTTTTCCACTTTATTATATCACCTCGCTGGTTGTCTCAGCCGACTTATTACATATCCGAGTAAAATATGACGTCGCCTATGCTATGAATGTTCCATTATGAACTAAATTAATACGAGGTTAATAATCATTAGGACCTACACGATATTATATGATTTGAGATGCATTAATACACTTTCTCTATTAACGGGGTGGCTGAAGAATGTACAATACATGATTGTGAATGAGTATAATAGAAAATAAAGATAGTAATTCACAACTGCTTTTTGAACTGAGGTTCTGTTGTATAAATCGGAGAAATATAAATAAAGCCACAAACTACAAATGCTCACGAATCAAGCGAGCGTCTTTCCTCACTATATCTCGAAGCACCTGGATAAGCGAGTTTGCTTCTGCAAGACTGATTCCAAGGTTCAAAGCGACAGAGAGAGAGAGACGAGAGAGAGACGAGAGGAAGAGAAGAGAGAGAGAGAGAGAGAAAGAGAGATAATCCCTTGGGAAAGCAGAACTCTCTTTGCATTTGAGTTATTCCGCAGTTAGCTTGGGCATTGCCCAAGATACCAAGAAACCAAGGGCGTCTGCTCTTTTTATATATTATTATATGACTAAGTATGTGCAAATACTAATGTGTGGTAAATGACAGCGAGAGAGAGGAAGAACGAACATCTCTATGATGAAGGAAAGATGGTTAACTCTGAGATTATTTTTGCATCCTCAATCTCAACCTTATCGTAAACTTTGGTGAGAGTAATTGAAAATGGCTGCTTTTGTCTCTAAATGCTTTGCCTTTAGAGATATCTTGGTTATTTTTTTTTTACGCATGCCTTTCAGTCACTAATATAACAATCGTCTCCAATACCCATGGTTGCCTACGAAATCTCTCTCTCTCTCTCTCTCTCTCTCTCTCTCTCTCTCTCTCTCTCTCTCTCTCTCTCTCTCTCTTTCTCTCTCTCTCTCTCCATCCATAATTAGATTATATTTCCTGATCTCAAGAAACCCTGATCAAATTTGCTGGTAATGCTTAATTGAGCACGAGAAAATGTAATTACGAAAACTTAGAATTCTTTATTTATTTTCGAACAAACCTGCATATAAATGAGAGATGAAAGGACTGCAATAAAAACTATATATTAGAGTGTGTTATTAAAGAAGTGTCGTTAGATGAACGTCCACAATCCACTGTACATCTGTCGTGCAATATTTAACTCAATCGATATTGCAATTATTAATGAACGATGCCTAATAAGTTGTCCGTTTAGTTCTAGGCTTGATGCGGCTTCTTCAATTAAACCTCTCTTCTGCAACCCATAGGGTATATTTCGTTTTCGCTTCGCAAGTGTATTTTTTTTTTTGGGGGGGGGGGGGGGGGGTGTGGCGGCGCGGGGTATTCTTGTCTTATCGAAGATACCTGGCGAAAATACTGTTTGAAATATGCTAGCTTTCTTTTTTTAAATACTACTTTTTTTTTTCTTTTACTTGGGTACGAAACCTTCGATAACCTTATGATGAACTTCGAAAGTTGATGCAAATGTGTCTTTTACATAAAACGTAAACTCTCAGCTCTTTCGAGCATCAAAAATTATATATGGCATGACTCTTGTAAGACAGGTAAGGCTGCTTATTTTAAGACTGGTGGGCGTGTGTATTAAGTGCATGGTAGACCCGAAACCGAAGTTATCTCCATGATTATTTGTGTGGTTATGAAAGCGATTTATGTAATTAATTCAGTTCTCTGATATATATATATATATATATATATATATATAATATATATATATATATATATATATATATATATATTATAGATATATAAGATATATATATATATATATATATATATATATATATGTATGTGTGTGTGTGTGCGTGCCTACGTGTGTGTGTGTGAGAAATAAAAATGTTTGTCCGTCCACGACTATTAATGTTTATTCATATTAAAAATATACACACGAGAAATGTTAAGTAAATATTGTCTAGTGATGAATTCATTTAATCTTTGGGCAGATATACAAATTATAGATTATGTCATATTTGCATTAAGATAGAATATTTATTTAAAGTAATAACAAACAACACTGGAAATCATCTCTTGTAAGAAATCCACGTTGAAATTGTCAGAGGAAGTGGGAACATTAAAAGTGGCAGCAAATAATTTCGATAGTTTTCGAATAATAGATATATGATGGTTTCAGTTCTCTCGCTGTTCCGACATTTGACCTTTTAACCTCAACTGGGTCTCTTATGGAGCATTGACCTTTGAATTTCACATTACTTCCCACACACACATTGAAGGTGTGGACGCTAAAGTATTTTTTGAGAATGTGTGGCAACTGATTCATCTCTTTTTGGGTTTCAAAATATTAGTTTGCCAGAAAACGTGCGAATAAAACCTTTAGCTATAAATTGATTTCGTACATAAAGTAAGAGTGACAATTCATAATGAATGACATCTTTAATTGTGTAACCATGTATATGATAAATGTTACAGAATATTACTAAATTCACAAATAAAAGCCATCCTTTCGTTGTAAATTGCGTCAATAGTAAATATTGCAGTGCCTTAGAGGATTCATTAATAATTGCAATAATATGGATGTGAATAAATCACTGCTCAGATTCAGGCGAAACCCTATCCATGAACAGGAAGTAATTCAGTAGGCGTTCCCTCAAAGGAAAATAAGTGTCACGGCATCGCTTGTCTGGGCGACCACACATTTGATCTCTGACCTAAAATCTTGCAGAGATATTAAAGGATCTGGGTCATATATATTGAGGTCTTCTATGTAAAGGTTCAACGAATCCCAAGCGTTATTTTCGTTGCTACGAAGTCGAAGAATTGAATCATATCAGTGCTATTCGATTTACATAGATTCTGCCAACGTAATACTATTTTATAGCCTTATATCACTCATCTTAATAGTTCCTACATAAAAGGAACATCTCAGGAAACCATGTCAGCTTCAATCAACCTTATAAGAAAACATATCCACCTCATCCCAATAACAGAGACCAAATCGTTTGTATAGATTGTGTCCCCATCCTTCCCGAATCCTCTTTAATCTGTGACAAAGCCCAAACGACCACCATCTCTCTCTGATACCGACCTCTCCTCATCGCCTGTTAGCCATATTGCGTCATCCCCGTGCTCGACGGTGTTGCCACCCATACGTAACCGAGAAAACCTTGTGCCTTGAACGGGGATGTACTTCAGTGGATGCCGTAATATATATCTCTCTCTCTCTCCCCCCCCCCCCCCCCCCCCCCTCTATCTCTCTCTCTCTCGTCTCTCTCTCTCTCTCTCTCATGCATTGTATTATCGCAGAGAACCGTATTCAATACAAATCTTTGTTTTAGAGAAAAACAAGAGGACAGACCCCCATTATTATTCGTTTCAAGTAGAAGCAACTAATTAATTAATCAGTAACTAGTCTGCGCTCTCTCTCTCTCTCTCTCTCTCTCTCTCTCTCTCTCTCTCTCTCTCTAAAAATCTGACCGACATTCACATAAATAGCGCAGATATTCATGGAAATTAAACCGACATTTTTTCACACTAATATTCGCTCGGCAAAAAATTGAGAATATTTTATTAAGCCAAACAGCTAATAAAAGTTTGCTGATATCACAGACTGCATACTTTTTTTTTTTACAATCCCTTACCCACCACTTTCTCTCTCTCTCTCTCTCTCTCTCTCCTCTCTCTCTCTCTCTCTCTCTCCCCCCATAGGGTTTCTTCTTTGTTCAAAAGGAATGTCGTGTTATCAACAATGCCTGTATTGAGTTGTTTACTTTATATTTTCATTTCTGTCGTTATTTTCACGTTGCTACTTCAGACTTGTGTACTCACCAGTTACATAAGTCTCGTTTGTAAAACTTCTCGCATATTTACTAATAATTATTTACAATTATTATTGATAATATGATTTAGTATTTACTAGAATATTCCCCATTACTAATCTTGTCAGGTCTGTAAGTTGCGTACTCGTTCAAGAACATCGCTAAGTGCTGTGTAATGACTGAAGTTTCATCATCCATTCGTTTGGATTATACACCGTTATCAGTCTAACTTATCTTGGGCACTACTATCAGTCCGACTTATCTAGAGCACTACAATCAGGCTGACCTGTCCAGGGCACTTCGATTCAAAGGCTGTTACTGGGTCACTGGTTGGTCGGGATGGTGGAATGTGAGGGGCGTGGCGTGCCCAAGTAAGTTTCAAGTTACCGTGTACTTAGATTTCCAAAGACATTAAGAAATATCCCCTTACTCTGGGAGTAAGCCTACAAGCTAATTTGTTGTTCTTGCTGTTGTTGTTCTTGTTGGGGGAGTTATAAAAGGTTCAAAAAATGTGTTTCGCGTTGAGTTAGAGATACAGAAATTTCAGGATAAGATATTCATGATTTATTTACCAGAATGAAAATGTATAAATTTAAAAAAATAAAGAATGTGCATTTTAAACAGTACTGTACAATTATTTCTAATAAAATATGGCGTATTTATTTTATTTTTCGTTGGTGAAACAACGCGCTATTTGACCGTAGATTTTAGCAGGCGCTCCTGGTAAGCTGAAGGTCTGGTCGGTGGCT
>NC_087204.1:17118363-17140724 GCF_015104395.2 Macrobrachium nipponense | reverse complement strand
CACATCACCCTTATGTCTGTCTAGGCGAGTCCCTGATTGGCTGTTGATAAGCCAATCATGGGCTGGAAAGTCAGACTCTCTCGAGAGTTCGCATTAGACAGGATGTATGTTCCAACTATCCTGAGTGATACGTCTTTCAAAAGTATCCCTCAGGAGAGGTGGAATATACATCCTGCCTATGTGAACTCTCGAGAGAGACTGAGAGTTTCCTACCCTGTGATTGACTTATCAACAGCCATCAGGAGCGTCGGAAGGGACTGGCCTAGACATCAGATGGACAGTTTATGTGAATCTACTATAGTAACAAGGGACTCCCTGATAAAAGCAGTGGAAAGGAAAACGGAAAGATTTTGGTGGGAAAATCCCTTAAACAGTCTTAAGGTAATGATGATTTTTTCGCATTCACTGATATTCGGGGGGAGTTTGAAAACGGTAATTTATGGTTATCGGATAAGATTAATACGCTTTACAAGACGCCTTGAGTAATTCATCATATCGGATAAGTCCTGCGCACGACGTATATATAAAAAAAAACTTAGAGGAACGAATTAAAATGAAGAGGAGAGGAAATCCAGAAACAAAGATAATTCTGTAACTGTTTGTTTGTTTGTAAGGTGTGTTTACGTGTATGGAACCAGTGATTATTCAGCAACTGGACCAACGGCTTTGCGTGACTTCCGAACCACGTCGAGAGTGAATTTCTATCACCAGAAATACACATTTCTCACACCTCAATGGAATGACCGAGAATCGAACTCACGACCACCGAGGTGCAGGCCAAGACCATACCGATCACGCCACTGAGATGCTTTAATTCTGTAACTGCCCCTTCCTTTCCAGAACACAAAGGGTCGTTCAAATAACCTTGTTTTCTTCTACAGTGCAATACTGTTAATCCACGTTTCCTTGAGTTCCATAGTCAGATAAGAGGATGATTATTATCAATTTCATTACACGTTGAATAATGGGGGATTCAGAAACTGAGAGGGTTATACTCATAAAGCGGAACTATCAAAGACTGTTGGAGATGGAAGACGTGACAGGGGTCGGATATTCGATTCGTTGGATAGAATTGTTGTTGCTCGTTTGGGGTCAAAGGTCACGGCTAATATAAACTGAAGAACGACTATTGAAGGGATAAATTTTTGAGATTATACATGAAGAGCGACTATTGGAGAGATAACTTTTTGAGCTAATATGCACTGACGAAATCTATTGTAGAGATAAATTTTTGGAAGTAACTATACTCCTGAAGAACGACTATTGGAGAAATCACTTTTTGTTCTAATACACACGAAGAGCGACTATTGGAGAGATAACTTTTTGGGGTAATATCCATGAGGAACGACTATTGAGAGATAACTTTTAAGCTAAAAATACACTGAAGAACGACTATTGGAGAGATCCACTTTTTGGGCTAATATACACTGAAGAAACGGGGATATTGGAGAGAAAACCTTTTGTACTATGGAATTGATTCATAAGTACTCTTAGTGTTTAACAATGCAAAAAATAGTTACTAGTTTGTCATCGGAGTCTCAATTCATAATGTGAGAGAATGGAAAAATAAAAGCTAAACAATCCAGAATAACAGATAAAGCTCTCTCTCTCTCTCTCTCTCTCTCTCTCTCTCTCTCTCTCTCTATATCGTCCTTTCAAATCAGCGGACGAAACACCGCTTCCTTGAAGACACGAATAAAGTATCATGGTCAGATCGGCTACATCCGGCTTCCCAAAATTAGCATAAAATAAAGCTATGTTTACGACCCCTTACCGAGTCAGATGATTTCTCCGTGTTTGTGGGATGGATGCAAAATGGAATCTGTGATCGGAATAGATCTCAGAGGAGGTCGACTGCGAAACGGTTTCTTGAGCTGTACCTAGAAATTATACAGAAGATATTTTATTTTTTTTTTCTTGTGTTTGGGCGTGTGTATAGATTTATAGTTGAGGGTCTGTGCCTATGGGAAATGCTGTTAATAATTATATGGAACGATCTGAAGGAACGTACAATATTATAATTATTTTTCTCTTATGAGTAAGGAAACGAATGTGCCAGCCTTATTAAGGTCTCTGATGCTTTTTAGAGGAATTAGATACTATGAAATGTGTCGTCTCGGGGGGATGGATAAACCTCCATTCCAATGCACAAATCTTCCAGCTAAAAAAAAAAAAAAAAAAAAAAAAAAAAAAGTCGGGTTACGGAGCCAAAGGACTCAAACTTCAAAAGGATACGTTTTTGTTATCCTCACTTGGTGGTTAAACTTTATATTTTTTTTGTTATCAAAAAAAAAAAAAAAAAAAAAAAAAAACAATCCACTTTTAAACGTCCATTACCTGTCAAGATGTAAAACACACGAGATCAGAATTTGAAAGGTAAATATATACTGCGTCAGCAAATTATACTGAATGATGACTTAGATTCAGCGTGAACAAGTGTTAAATACACGCCCATCATTAATTTTACATGAGAACATCACTTCACATTATTTGTTAACAAAAACAGTTCAGAGATGACGCATTAATTCTATGGATTTTAGATCCAGTAACTTTTTTTATTTATAAATGCTGAATAAAGAGATCACGGTTTGTCTTAAATAAATTATTTTAATCAAAATTAACTATAGTGTTCAAATGTATATCATTTCTACAAACACGAGTTCTCTCTCTCTCTCTCTCTCTCTCTCTCTCTCTCTCTCTCGCGTCTTTTGACGATGCCGGTGCTGTCCTTGTCTTACTTTTCTTACTTTTTAAAATTAGCTGTGCCCACATTCTCACAAAGTTATTGCCATTTGGGGACTTGTCACGTAAAGCACGAGTTTGTTATGTTTTCCCTGTCTGTCCCTCACAGAAGAGGAGGAAAGAATTTGCGAATGAGGTGAAAAGAGGAATTTGCCACTAAATACACTGATTAAATTTGTGTCTATATTGAAATATAATTTTTTACAAGACATCTCTTTTTCGCTTCGTTACACAATTTCCTCTGGACTAAATGTTTCAAGTTTACACAAACACACACAAAGAGAGAGAGAGAGAGAGAGAGAGAGAGAGAGAGAGAGAGAGAGAACTTCTCTGAACGGTTTCAGCTGCCGATGCCATCCAGTGAAATTCACTCCGTCTGGCCAACCTTATATCTGGACAACGTGACACGATTCGGTTATAAATTTTGGATGGAGTACCAGATTACAAGATCTTGGATTTTTCTGATCTCCTATTCATTAGTCTCTGCCCTTGTTGCGAATTTCATTAGTTTACTCACAATTTAATATTTACATGAAAAGTGGCATTTTGGAATCTCTAGAAAATACGGCTATTATATATATACACACACACACACACACACACACACACACACACACATATATATATATATATATATATATATATATATATATATATATATATATATACATTAAATGTATATAAATTAATGAACGAAATAAACTCTATAAGAACAGGTTATGAAGAATCTTGATGTCTCATTCAAGCACAAGTTCACTGTAATGGTATCTGACTATAACAATTAAAGACAGCAAAAGAAACGAACAGACAAACTAACAAACAAACAGGAATCATTGGGATTTGGTCGCTATAAAACGTATCACCTTATTCACCCATTATAAGATCAACTGGATGATTATAAGTTCAAGTGGATGCGCTTGTGATAGGTAACATTATGACGACCAAGTTGTTCAAGTTCTAAACGGAGCTTCATAATGCCTCAAATGGTTACGGTACCGACGTCAGTAATGAGACCACGATCCTTAATTAAGGTGAATTACGCAATGAAGTAACGACTTGACTCATGATCTCGTGCGGAAGTTTAAAACTTCGTGTCTCACGTAACAAACAATTCCAGGACCAATTTCCAAGGACATGACTACCGACGATTAGGCAGAGTACTTTTCGATTTACAGCACATTATGATTACAGTGATCGAGCCTAAATTCGAAAACGCAGCTTAATTACTGTTATCCAGCAAGGGCTCATTTTATCCACGGAGTTCCTTGAAGGAGTGAATTAGTTCATTCAGAAAAAAAGTTCTTGAGAGAGAACAAAATAAAAAATGAGCAAGATTGTGAAGATTGTGTTCCGATACTTGGCAGTTAAACTCTGTTTTCATTAATTTTATGAGAGGTATGTTCTGAAATCCTCTTTAAATAAACCAGAGCATATTGGTTTTAAGCTAAAATAATATGCATAGATTAACTTTCTTCTAAAAGAGTATATGAACACAAATGCACATAGACACATAAGCACCAATGCACATGCTAAATATACACATTACTTTTTTTCAGCCAACACGATAGAATTTTTCTGTAACTTCCAACTCCACAGAAATGAAGGAATCGAATAAGATCTAATCATCTTCAAAACTGATATAGCTACGTAGTTCAGTCTGCACAGATAAAATAGATAAATTAGGTCTGATGGGGGCTCTTCGTTTGCAGGCTATTCAAGTGTGGCAAAATATTATGTTAGACTATCAAGACCCTTGAAAGCGTCAATATAGTCGAGTCCTTCCCACTAACTGAAACCGATATCTTTTTTTCCCCCTTTCATCAAAACAGAAAGCAAGACGAAATTACTCACTGAGGAGGAGATGGTTCAAGGATGAACATCCAGGTAACTTTTACAGCACCAGCGAAGCAATCGCCTTAATGGGAAGCCCAGATAAACTGGGGGTGGGGGATATTATCAAAGGAAATGGCAGCACACTTCCTCCAGCATGTAGGATACTCAAGCCGGGTGTCCTTCTGTCGTTCGTCGACACAAGATGCTTGACTACTCAAGGCTACTCCCTTTGAAGGATATTAGAGAAGGAGGAAAATACTGCTTTCTTTTGTATGTATGTATGTATGTATGTATGTATGTATGTGTATATATATACATATATATATATATATATATATATATATATATATATATATATATATACATATATATAAAAGTTTTTTGCCACGAAGGAAAAAATGGAAAAGCGATCTCGCTTTTTCAATTTTTCCTTCGTGGCAAAAAACCTTTATTTATACTACATAGCATCACGTTTTATATACTTCGTGATCAAGTTTATTCATATATATATATATATATATATATATATATATATATATATATATATATATATATATATATATATATTATTATTACGTTTATTGCCCCTCTCGTCTACCCAGAATTTATTCATTTTAGTTAGTCTAAAAGAGCAGCCATGTTTTCTCCTAAATCAGCTGAACTTGGGAGAGGAAACACGAGGTAGGACGGGGGGAAAGGAATTTCCAGTTAGACTGAATCTTAGGGTAAGACAGGGAGGTCACGGGGTTAGCTAGGCCTCGATATGGACTTTAGGGATTCCTACCATGAGAACTTTTTCCCTTCCAAATTCGCTGGCTGTGTTTTTCGCACTTTTCAGACAATGACCGGAGGCTGTGTGTGAAATCCACGTGTTTCCAAGACACCCAGCCTTCTCAGTTGAGCTAGACCTACAGCAAGGCAGACGTGCCTTCTCCATTCCAAAGGGAAGTCAGCCCTTTGTCCAACCATGCTGGTGGGACACATGTTCAAGCCTCAAGGATTTAAGGTATGTCTAGAAAGTGCAAAACTCCAACCAGCTCCTTTTTCTCCAAGACGACTCTTGCTAATTTCCTTTTCAAATTTCCCTTGTATCACTTTTACAACAAAATCTCTTTGTCCTCATTGGGCCATGTGCTTCCCCTTGTGACTTTTAAAGCTTAAGTCTTCATTGCATACTTCAGTTAAACACTAGAGTTCTTTTCCCCCAGTGGTTAGATAAAACTGAATACCATAACTTGTGCAAGAAGTCTTCCTTTCATTTTGTGTCTAATCTGGGAATTTTTCCAGATTTTAGCCAGCTCTCCCCTGTGAGAGATACAGTGGTCCCCGTGCGGACAAGCTGCATTTACTTTTTTCTCCAGGTAATTCAACGGCCTCTTGTGAATAAATAATGTAAATTAATTAGCTGAGTTTCCTGGCGACCTAATTATAGAGTAATCTAACCCAAAAGCAATCTTTTTAAAGGTAAGTTATTCTGCATTTTTCCCTAAAATATTCCCTTACGTATTTGGTCCACAACGAGGCCGCTCATACGTATATATATATATATATATATATATATATATATATATATATATATATATATATATATATATATAGTCAGTCATATCACATTACCGTGATTCATATACAAATATCGAACTACAAATGTCCTTTAATATCTAATTCTCTCTACCTCGGAATTAATATATTTTTCATATATGTTTAACCGAGGGGAATTTTATTAAGCGATAATAGGATGGGCGATAGCCAGGCTTGAACCAGCGAACTCTCAATCCCAGGATGGGCAGTGAAGCCTAAAACCACTACGCCACCGCAAGAGATATAAGTTCATGCCGCCTCCCAACTGAAATACCTGTCGCGCGCAGGTGTTTTTGTTTTTGGAGACTGCACAAGCCCATCTCGTCCTCGGTAGCGTAGTAGTGTTTTTGCCCGCACGTAGCCCCTTATATCAGTCATATCACATTACCGTGATTCATATACAAATATCGAACTACAAATGTCCTTTAATATCTAATTCTCTCTACCTCGGAATTAATATATTTTCATATATGTTTAACCGAGGGGGAATTTTATTAAGCAATAATAGGATGGGCTACTATGCTACCGAGGACGAGATGGGCTTGTGCAGTCTCCAAAAACAAAAATACCTGCGCGCGACAGGTATTTCAGTTGGAAGGCGGCATGAACTTATATCTCTTGTGGTGGCGTAGTGGTTTTAGGCTTCACTGCCAGTCCTGGGATTGAGAGTTCGCTGGTTCGAGCCTGGCGATCGTCCATCCTATTATCGCTTAATAAAATTCCCCCTCGGTTAAACATATATGAAAATATATTAATTCCGAGGTAGAGAGAATTAGATATTAAAGGACATTTGTAGTTCGATATTTTATAATATATATATATATATATATATATATATAGAATATTATATATATATATATATATATATATATATATATATATCTTATATATATATATATATATATATATATATATATAGATATATATATATTATATATATATAATATATATATAAATATATATATATATAGATATATATAATATAATATATATATATATATACACACACACACACACACATATATATATATATATATATATATATATATATATATATATATATATATATATATATATATATATATATATATGTATATATATATATATATATATATATATATATATATATATATATATATATATATATATACGCATTAAGCTAAAAATTGACCTTAATATCTAATTCGCTCTACCTCGGAATACATATTCAAAACACGTCGCCTGGAGTTTCATGAGATCAAAACTGACAGTAACTGAAGATGAGGAACTTGGTGTGATTTCAGAACCTGGAATCCAGTGGCCCGGGAATTACGCCCAGCAATTCTCAGCAGCGATCTACTTGTCGAATACGATTCCAGACAGCTTGTGGCCCATAGGGATTACGAAGCTCTATAGTTATTCGCGAGAATTCTAATTTAATTTCATGCGTGGTTCATCAATTAATTACCGTTTGCGTACTTTGTCCGTAGAAAGTGGTATTTAATTTATTGATGAATATCTATACATTATTGGGTCGATATAAAATGTAGATTGAAATAAAAAAAAAATGTCATTGTTTTTAATTCCGTGCATATAAGTCACTTGATAAATATGGTATCGATTCACTTTATAACACTAAAATGTCATACTGTGATTTCAAGCTCCTGATTTACGAGTCTGCAATTATGATCCTTCGATTTGTGTTCCTGTTGATTTTAACTTAGGACCCCAAAATATTTGCATTCCGCTGCAGTAAATCGCTGTTATCATTGGGCGAGCAAACAAAACCCCTGGAATAGTTGCTGGAATTTCGTTTTTAAAATCCAGTATTTCTCTCTCTCTCTCTCTCTCTCTATCTCTCTCTTTCTCTCTCTCTCTCTCTCCTCTCTCTTTCAGGAATAGTTGGCTGGAATTACGCTAAAATCTCGGATCTCTATCTCTCCTCTCTATTCTCTCTCTATCTCTCTTCTCTCTCTCTCCTCTCTCAAACAACAGAATATATTGTAATAAAATAAGTATTACGTACATTAGATATTTTAAACGAAAGATGAAAAAAAAGTTCCATGACATCACATTAGTATTACTATCTATCCACTTAATTAGCACCCCTTGGGCCTTGATGGCGTGCATCAGTGTATCTTACTTCCTCTGCTACTTCCATGCATATATATATTTCATAATCACAGTCATCCTAATTACTGTCGGCCTAATTAGTGCGCCATTCCGCGCTCATAACTTCTGTAATCATTAGCGATTACCAACTTCCTGGATAGCACATTTTACTGTAGATACGATAAATCAGCGTCGGCACCTGAGTTCTTTTAAAGATTAAATCATATTTTCTGGGCTGGAGATTCACTTATCTTGTGTTAGTGGTAATTTCCCTAATTATCTAAGCATACACTATCATTCGTCCTGATAAAACGGCCAATCATATCTATTGGCTTATGATCAAAGGGAATCTTAGATAAAGTATTGTAGAAAAATTCATGATAAAGCGCTTTCATATTTTTGTTAGGATCTTAATTGTAAAAATGTGCATGTTTGCAAGAAGGCATGTTTAATTTAACATTGCCAAAGTGTATTTGACCACGAATAATAATACTAATAATAATAATAATAATAATAATAATAATAATAATAATAATAATAATAATAAAATCCTCTTAGTAGCACGAGTCTTCAAATGGAGAAACAAATCAGTTATGTAAATGTACTATAATTTCAATGTAAAACAAGTCACTTAGTTTGACTCCCTGTTATGTTTACTTTGCTGGAGTGCTATATCAACGTGTCAGATTGATAAGGGGAACCGAACAGATTCCCGAAAGCTATCCTTAAAGTTTTAAATTTAAATATATGTACATTTACATAACTGTGGATTTGTTTCTCCAATAATGATAATAATAATATTATTGAAAGATATTGCTGCATCAGCTGCATTCGACTTGTAAATAGTCTTGTCTATTTGTGTAATAACTACCTTCTCCCTGCTATTACAATTGCCGAGTATTGCGCCGATATGATTCATCAGGAGGAGTCAATTTCGTGGATATAGCTTAAAAATTCACTTATCACAGTAAGTAAATAAATAGATCAAAATATAGGTCGATTTTGGGTTAAAAATTCCCTTGTGTGTGTGTGTGTGTGTGTGTGTGTGTGTGTGTTCTCGATAGATTGGTCGATATATTATACGGGACAGCTATAAGAAGTACTTTATTCCTCAAAGCTAAGTCCCATCTAATCTCTACATCTGCCAGCGATAAGGAAATTGACGAAGCTGTCAGCAGTTCGAATCAGCTGCCAAAATCAATAAAAAGGAAGGTTCTTCTGAACCCTTTCTAAAAGGAACAAAGGCGTCTTACTATTTTTCATAGCGACAATGTCTTCTGTAATAAAAAAATGTAGAGAGACGCCTTGTGAGTTTGTTACTGTTAGCCGTTGTTTTATCTTCCTCTATTTGATGTATGCGGGAGTCTTATCACATCACCGTGATTCATATATATAAGCATTAAAAGAGAGAGAGAGAGAGAGAGAGAGAAGAGAGACGAGCATAGCCAGCAGTTCGTAGTTCACAGGTTAGCAAGTAGTTACGAGTAAGTTTCTCCATTTTGTTGCATGAGAGAGAGGATTGAGGGAGTGGAAATGCGATGAGAGAGGAGGGATGAGGAAGAGAGAGGAGACAGAGGTACGGATGATGAAGAGAGTGTAGTTTGTAGGCTTACTCCCCGAGAAAGTAAATGTAATCCAAACGTACCAATTAGCTATCATGGTGGAGGTACAATTATTCCACTCTCGATGGGTAAACAAATAGGGCAAATTCGGCATCAACTTATACCTCTCTTGATGGCTAACGTGGTTTGACCGTCGACAGTCTTAAAGGAGAGATTAGGGATGACATTCTTCAATAGTAATAAAAAAAAAGATAACGAATCGCATGAAGCAAATCAATATTGCATTGCATAGGACTGACATAATTTGTAAAGCACGAGACGTTATAAGTCATTTACTTCCAGGCATGATATTAAAAAAAAAAACAGACAATATGCATCCCCATTTCCAACACCTCTCATTCGCCCAGCATAATTTCCCAGCCCAATCTCCAAAATATCTGGGGACCTTCTGCTGAATTCTCCCCCGATAAGTATGAGTTTCCAATTTCGGGGAAGGAAATGGAATCATATCCTTGGGCCAAAAAGTAATTGTCCGGTTGAATTCGCGTCCGTGGTAATGACGATAAAGATGGAATGATTCCGCTTCGAATACGGAGCCATTTTTTTTATTTATTTTTTTTTTTATATTTCCCAAGTCAAGATTTTCCGGTAAAACGATGTTCCGAAATGCGTCCTGGAATTTTCCTCAGGGGATGCAGCAAATTCCTCTTTCACGTTGTGACTGAGGGAAGGTCGTTGGACGGAACATTTCCAATAAAAACGGAGAGATATTTAGAGTGGATTGTTTGTTTTATTTTATTTTATTATTTTTTTTCGTCACAGAAAATTTCCTGTATATAATTAAGAAGTCTATGATATAGAGACAATACCTGGACACAAAATTCTGAAAGCAATAGACATTCTGTTCTACGGTTTAGGTGCCTCAAATAACAACATTAACTGGGTCAACTGGGTAATACTGTATCTGATAAAAGATGAGCATCGCTGCCAACCAATAAAGAAACAGTTCAACACGACTGGATTTTGACAGTTACGTGGTTATACAGTGCTTTAAATTCTACGTCTCTCGCTGCCATAGCAGGTACATAAATTAACAGAATAATAGACTTAATGGCAGATTGCTGACTACGAATCAGAGGTCATTTACTAAAAACGTTATTACAAATAATGTATGAATGGAAAGAACTTTATATCATTGACGCTGGAAAAATAAATCAAGATAAACATACAGAACATGTAGACGGGTATAATGCTGCTCAGTAAGGACGTTTAACGTCGAAAGGTCTCGCAGATCCTGCTTCGTTTATTTTTCCTTCGTGGCATATATCTTTACACATATATATGTATGTATGTAATGTTAAAAAAATGCCTTGAGGAATTAATTTCAATTTTAGTTTTAGTAGCCTTATCAATACAAACATCAATACAATTAGTAGCGAAAGTACTTACGTAAAAGAAAATACTAAAAGTTAGTTTGGTTAATATTAAAGTCCGATTAGATAATACCCCAAAAAATTCAATTCAGCAAAGTTAGGAGTTGGCCACGAATAAAACTCTCCCTGTAGAGCAATCACAGCTGGATTCCAGTGTTACAAAGAGGCACTAATCAAATAGCACTACACACCATTTTCCGTGGATATAGCTTATTGCAAAGAGGGATTCACCTATTTCATTTATTTCTGCGGCAAACACTTTCCTGTTTTACGTTCTCGACAATCATGTACGTTTTCAAATTGGGTCAGGGTTATGCTGGCGGACACGAGAGAGAGAGAGAGAGAGAGAGAGAGAGAGAGAGAGAGAGAGAGAGAGAGAGGAGAATGAGAGCGAGAGAGAGAGAGAGAGAGAATTGAGATCTGATTACGTTGTTGATTTCGTATACGTTAGGTAAGGTCAGTAGGGGTCATGGATTTTTTTTTTATTTTTTGGCCGGGGAGGTTTATTTTATTTATTTATCTTTATTTATTTATTTTTTTTCTAACAACTTTCCTCATCTCATTCACCAATCAAGCTCAGTTCTCTGTCTTGGATTTAGCAGCTATTGTGAAATATTCCTTCCCTGCTGCATTCTCTTTCGTAATGCCAACTGCTCGATTTTTATAATTGGGCGCCTTGTTCTGTATTTGAAATATTTCATTCTCAGTTATGTGGTGCATCGTCCTTCCACTCCATCCTCGACAGATCTGGAATCATACGAAATTCGTTCACCAGATTCGGTAGAGTAAGGGTGCGTCCCATCGCTCCGGAAAGCGCTGCCAGATGGACGATCCATGGCTAACTTTAACCTTAAATAAAATAAAAACTACTGAGTCTAGAGGGCTGCAATTTGGTATGTTTGATGACTGCGGGGTGGATTACCAATATACCTATTTGGAGCCCTCTAGCCTCAGTTTTGTTTTAGATCTTAGGGCGGACGGGCGGACAGACAAAGACGGCTCAATGGCTTGGGTGGGGGGAAGGTGGGAGTCAAAACAAACTCTTAAAGGGGGGGAAGGAATGGAGGAAATAGTACTCTTTGTTAGCAACTTCACGACTTTTCCGAGAAGCTTTTAGCAAATAGCTTCTGGCTACTCGTTATCAGGACTGAGGCGAAATCGCGGGACTGAAAGGGAAGTATTGGGTATTTTAATTGGCTTACAGCGAAGATGTCTCTAAATGAAATTGCCAAACTGTAAACGATCTTTGTTTGAATGGCTTTACTTATTATCGAAAAGGTTCCCAAAAGAGGACCGGAGCCTACCCTCGTCCACTTGGTGAAATACGAGAGCCTTCCAGTCCGTCTGATCTGGATTCACTTTTCGCTCCAGCCAACATATTCGCAAAAAGGTAAAGTTGAAATGAAAAATCCTAATAAATAAGTGACCAGGCTCAAATTGCTATACTTGTTGGAGTAAAGGCGAGATATATAAACGCTATGAAAAAAGACTTTTGAACGATAACAGACTTAAATAGACGAATACCCACTGTCATACTTTTTATGATTACAAACGTTGCTGCTAGGCCTATCGGGAATATATTGAATTTGCAATGTACGATCTTCAGCTCATATAATGCATTAGGATCAATTCTGCTCCGAGAGGTTAGTCTGACATTGCAAATTACCACAGCTAGATAAATACATGGGCATTAACATTAACAGTATAGTTAAACAAACCAAAGAAATCTTAAAAAATGCAGAAACAGGCTTGAGAACTTCTTGAATGAATAAAGAAGAACATACTGTAAAAAAAAGCTTCGATATAAAAATGAACCAGAATATCGACAACTAAAGGAAATCGATCTATCGGGTGAGCTACTAATATGAAAAGGGTGGAAGGAATGGATGAGCGAAAAAATTTGACTGCCACTAGATAAATAGTTTTTTAGGGGTGGAAGATAAAAAGGAATTTTATCCGCAAAAGGTGATTAATGAAGACTTTGGGTGTCCTGGGAACTCGTTTTATCGCTGAATATAAGCAAACCTGTCCATATCTGACAAATGATTTATCAGATAGAGTTGCGTTTTCCTTATCATATTCATTGGTAGACTAGTTTTTTCTTCATGCTATGAAGACTTGAAACAATGTACGCATGTCTGTATACATACAAACAAACACACACGCACCGCACATACATATACATACATACATATATATAAATATTATATATATATATATATATATATATATTATATATATACCCATACCCAAATCTGTTACCATAACCATACCATAACCAACCCTTCTGCACCCATACCTGAACTGTAATTACCCATTCTGTACCCATACCCATACCTGTGCTTGTACCATACCCTACCACAGCTGCCCTACCCAAATCCATTTCATACTCATATAATATATATATATATATATATATAATATATATATATATATATATATAGTATATATATATATATATATATATATAGATATATATATATATATATATATATATATATATATATATATATATATATATATATATACGGATAAGAGTATAATATATATATATATATATATATATATATATATATATATATATATATATATATATACACATATATATATAGATGAGAGTATATTGACCTAATTTAGTAAAAAATAACAAATTTATTTTTCTCCCCCCAAAAAATCACCCGAAGGAGATCTTCCAGACTTCTCTTCAATGTTTAAAGTTGAAGTTCGATGGACGCCTAATATTTCAACTGAACAGCAAATCAATCAGGTATTTAACGCAAATATCTATGAAAGGTGAAATTTTTCGTTTTTGTAATAAAAAGGAAAACTTCATCTATTCATGAAAGCAAAGCGAGTTACTTCCTATATAAAAAGATATACTGACCTACGATCTATTGGTTAATTTTGTTACTTTTCCATTACTGTGATTTACTTGAGAAAGATCCGAGTGGCCCGTGGAAAGGATTCTTGCTTGAATAACTTAAATGTTTACGGTAAAAAGAATGTAATAAGAATTTATCTTGGAGAATGAGTCTTCACAAATCAAGCAAAAAGCGCCAAGAACAAAATGGCATCATTTGCTCAGATGGCAATTGGCTTCATTAGGCAATTAAAAAAAAAGATAAAAAAACACTCACTTCCTATATATGAAACCATATATCCAATTTAAACTTTCCATATCTAAATTCCAGACAGAGAAAGCTCGTTTACGAAGAACTGGGGAATGATTTGTTTTATTTTTTTTTTTTATTATTATTATTTTTGGCGAATTCCATGACTGGAATAAGACGCCGTCTTTCAGCTTCCAGCTGAAAAATATGGAATAATATTTGTTCCGTAACTGATTGCCTATAGAAATTCCGAAGCATTCTGTCAACTGAGCCGGGCGTTGGCCCTTGATTGCATATTTAAGAGATATAGAGATGAAAAAAAAAGTTAGTTTAACGCTGGAAAATAGTGGCTTGTGACTTACTCCCGCGTACGCACATACATAATGTATTCATACTTTCGCAGTATTTACATATATATATTCTAAACAAATGCCACATCGCTTTATTGTATGTGTCAGATTATGAGAAAGGAATGCCATTGGGGATTACCAGTTCCTATTCATGGAGCCGAAGCAAAGATGAGTGTAGTAATGAATACAGAAGAGGTGCGTCAGTTGTATTGGCGGACCCAGAAATGAAGGATGCTTCTAAATATTCCAGCTTTAGTAAGAAATCCAACCCGAGAGATAAGAATAATAGACTCAAGAAAAATATGTCTATAATGGGAATTAGTTACTAAATCATAAACATGGTACCAAGCGTATTAGGATCTAAATAATCTTAAGAAGAAACGCCAGGCAAAAAGAAGTCGAAAAAAACGAATTGAAAAAAAAAAAGGCGACGAAACTAGACCGATTACCTGCAGTTCAGGAAACGACATCCATCCGAGAGACGCTTTTCCAGCAATGTCTCTCTTGATGACCCATGTTTTGGCAAGACGAAAGCGGCGCAGGGAAGACCCTGCATGTAAATCCCACCGGGGGTGGATGGAGGGTTGGGGGAGGAGGGTTGGGGGAGGACGTTTTTGGGTCAGATGTAGCCCAATCGTCCTCGGGGGTTTCCAATCTTCGAGCGGGAATCTGGAAAAGGAAAATGATTGCGCGCCAACCGTCTCGAGATTTTTTCCTGAATGGGAGATTGTTTTGCAAACTGCATTCAAATATAAGTACGAATTTTAAGGCACACCATAAAATAGACGGAGCTAGCTTGAATCGGAGAGAGACGAGAGAGTTACGAAAAAATGTTTTTATATAATTGTATATTAATGCAGACGAAGTTACATGTGTTCCATGCACTTTTCTAAGAATTTTGTTCGAAAGTTACCAAGGTAACATCGTGTGTTTTAACTTCGAAAAAAAAAAAAAATACGTTTGCAATTTAAATCAAAAGGCATCAGACAATTAACATGTACCATTAATGTCAGTGCCATCTATCAACAATAATTTATACTATATTCCCCGTATATACTTCATTTCCTTGGTGTTACTGCTTGGTGTCAGCTATTCTGGAACAGCTTCTGTTGAAATTTCCATTTTTGTTCTTATCGTGACAATGAACATACAAGATAAAAGTTTTACCAAAAAATAAAAAATATCATCATAAAAAAGCTATTATCCTCGGTATAAAATCTTTACAAGAAAATCTTCTTACAGTCTCGAGCTCGACCAGTATTTCAGCAAATCATATTACAACGGTAGTGTGTCATGCAAATTCGGCCGCTTGCTTTCCAAATACATTGAGCAGAGCAAACCCACTACCACTGTCCAAAGCAGCCAAGAACGGAAGCGGGGTATTTCACTAATGGACAGGAAGTGAATGCAGTCTTTTTTCACGAATAACAGGTTCTATGGGATCACTTGCTGTTAGCAACACAGAGGCTATTTTCATATCGAAATATCATGCCCTTGTTGTTTTTTTTATTGTTATTGTTTTTTATTTTTTGTTCGGGGCTATTTTTCTTCTGTTCTAAAATACATTGTTTTCATATACGCAATTTTAAACGTTCTCAACTGAATGACGTTTTCTTAAAATGTACCCCTGCACCTGTGCTAAAAACAGGAATTGGAAAAACGTAGAAGTTAGTTATCTCTACCGATTTTTTGTGAAAGATGCGTTTCCTAGTTATGTCAAATTAAATTTTTTTTCAATCCTTGGATTCTTTTGAGTGAGCGCCTTTTCCTAACTTTTTGGCTCTTTCATTTCAAAACACAATGTATATTATTTACAAAAGCTGTAACATTACAAATCAACAAAGCACGACAATAAAAATGTTAACATAGATTTTCTTAAACAAACACAAAAAATGGAAGCAAGGTTTACATGTTTAGGAGCACATCATAGAGAAATCACAATAAACATGCACTAACCAATCAAATCATTCAATTACAATTATAATTTATAATCATTACATTTATTCGGAAAAGTAATTTCTCAAGGTACTCTTATATTCTTATCAATAATAGCCGTCTCCTTATTTTCCATTTTGATTACCTACGTAAACTAAGTTAATGAGAAGCTTTGAAAGAGTAAGTGGATTCTTTGATCTCAGGAAAACACGATGTTTATCTAAATCGCCTTATCCAGATCCTTTGATGTGGTATGCAAGAAATGCACTCTCTCTCTCTCTCTCTCTCTCTCTCTCTCTCTCTCTCTCATCTCTCAGTCAGTATTTTTATAATCATCATCAATATCATTATCAGCATGTTTTGTAAGGTTATTTCTGTGTTTTCAGCATGTATTTTTGACTCTTAATTATAACTGTTGGTACGATGCCAAGTAGTTCACCGTTTATGGCTTAATTTTGTATATTTCTACAGTTAGCTTCGCTCAGTCTGTATGTATGTAGTATGTATGCATGTATGTATCTATGTATGTATGTTACCTAACTGAATCACGAACATATGGGACGTAATGAATATATATAAAGGCCAAATGCCACGAAGGAAAGAGAGGCAATGGAGTGGTCCCACCATTTTTTACTTACTGCCCAAGTAACAAAGGACGGTAAGTCGAAAGGGCTGGCATTGTCTTTATATATATATATATATTATATATATATATATATATATATATATATATATAATTATATATATATATTAATATATCTATATATATATATATATATATTATATATAAAATAGTTCTAATTTCGCTAGATGATAAACACCAGATGTCCCTGTCATTTGCAATCTCAGTCTGCTAATTGCGCAGCTACACCCCTGCACCCCCCCCCCCCCCCCCCGCGAACCGCCCCTTTCTACGGAAAGTGCAGAGAGTTTACATTTATAAAAATGCCAATGAAGCAAGAGGGGAACTGTACATTTGCAACTGCAGTTAGCTGGGCTCTCTTTATGAAAAATTGGGAAACCTTCAGTGATGGCTGTAGTTGGTTTCTGTAAATTGTTCGTCATTATACATAGCAAAATAGGATTAAATACTTAAGAATTGTAGCTAAATAGCAGTAGATACTTATAAACTGTAGCAAAATAGGAGTAGATACTTGTAAATTGCAGCAAGATAATAGATACTTATAAATTTGTAGCAAATTAGGAGTAGATACTTATTATTTTAGCAAAATAGGAGTAGATAATTATTATTTTAGCAAAATAGGAGTAGATACTGATAAATTACAGCAAAATAGGAGTAGATACTTTTAAAGTTCAGGAAAATAAGGGCAGATACTTATAAATTATAGCAAAAAAGATCATTATAAACTGCAGCAGAATAAGAGTAGATACTTATCAACTTCAGCAAAATAGGAGTAGGTAATTATCAATTTTAGCAACATGGGAGTAGATACTTATGAATTGTAGCAAAATAGCAGTAGATACTTATAAACTGCAGCAAAATAGGAGTAGATACTTATAAACTGCAGCAAAATAGGAGTAACATGGGGGTAGATACCTATAAAGTTTGGCAAAATAGGAGCAGATACTTATAAATTATAGCAAAAAAAAAAGGAGAAGATACTTATACACTGCTGCAAAATAGGAGATACTTAAAATTTTAGCAAAATAAGAGTAGATGCTTATAAATTTTCGCCAAATAGGAGTAGATACTTATAAAGTTTGGCAAAATAGGAGTAGATAATTATAAATTTCAGCAATATAGGAATAGATAGTACTTATAAATTGTAGCAAAACAGAAGTAAATACTTATGAAATTTAGCAAACTAGGAGTAGATACTTAAAAATTGTAGCGATATAGGAGTAGATACTTATAAATTGTAGCAAAATAGTAGTAGATACTTATAAACTGCAGAAAAATAGGAATAGATACTTTTATAGTTTAGGAAAATAGGAATAGATACTTATAAATTGTTGCAAAATAGGAGTAGATACTTCTCAATTTTAGCAAAATGGGAGTAGATACTTATAAATTGTAGGAAAATATGAGTAGCTACTTAAAAATTTTAGCAAAATAAGAGTACATACTTATAAAATTTAGCAACACAGGAGTAGATACTTATCAATTGTAGCAAAATAGGAGTAGATACTTATAAACTGCAGAAAATAGGATTAGATATACTCATAAATCACGGTTTATTCCAGCCCAAGGCTCTTCAAGGATAGAATGCTATTAGCATTGTGGAAAAACAAAGATGAGAAGGGAGTTCCAAAGCTTAACAGCGGAGGAAAATTAGCAGTCACCTAACCTTGCAGTGTGGCAGTTACTGATTGAGGCTAGTTTAACAAAGGCTACATTTGGTGAAATGGTTTCTTCCTATAACAGTCCCTTTTCACCTTCTAGTCGCTGACCCTTGCAGATATCTGGTTACCTTGAGATCCAGCAAAGCTAAACGTATCGAAAAAATAATTAAAAGCCTTCAATTATTTACTCCATAAATGAATGAAAGTAATGTGAAAGGAACATGGTGTGATCCGACCTCCAGCTTACTCGATACGAGTGCAAGATTATCCCCTCACACATAAGTTGTAAACCAGAACTAGAAACCAGAGCTGGAAACCAGAACTGAAAACGAAGCCATTTCTGTTCCAGGTATTCTACGCTTCACTCTTTCTCCCCGTTAGCGGGGGTAGTGCCGTCAGTGCACCTCATTCGGTGAAATGTAGGCATTACTTATAAGGTTCTTTGCAGCGTCCCTTCGGCCCCCTAGCTGCAACTACTTTCATTCTTTTTACTGTATCTCCGTTCATGTTCTCTTTCTTCCATCTTACTTTCCACCTTTCCACCCTCTTCTAACTAACAATTGATTCTGAGGTTTTCCTCCTGTAACACCGTTCAAACCTATTACGGTCAGTTTCCGTTTCAACTCTGAATGACCTCGATTGCCCCAGTATTTGGCATAATGCCAACAAATATATATAAATGAAATCTATATATAAAAATCAAGATCTATGAAAATGCATTAGAGTCTACATGAATAGTTGGAAATAGATGTCCTTAGGTAATCTGGCTGGAAACTGCCCCTACCATGTCCTCGCAAATAGGCGTTAGAACTCGGCAGGTAATGAATGCCCAGTTCTCAGAAAAATGGAAAACTGGACGGAGACTGGAAGCCTCCATATTTTCTCCATTCTTACGTCCTCCATGAATTACTGATAGCGTCACTTTTACCTGATACGTTCCGAGGCCATTGTGGAACTCCGGAATTCGTTGCAATATATACCTCTGTTCCAGCGTCTCGCTCCGTAATCTATAATATGCGAAATTCCATTTTTTTCCCCTGAAATTTATTTAGCCTTGGAAGATCGTTCACTGATGACACATCCATTTCTTTCTCTCCCTTTGTCCTCACTGCGAAACGACTCGTGAACTGTCAAGAGAGCCCCGGATAAATTCCTATTATTACATAACGTGACAAAAGGAAAGTTGAGACTGAACTCGGTTCTTGGTGAGGAGAGAATGATAAAGCTACTTACTTTTTTTTATTTTTACTTTTAACAAAAAAACTCATTTATATTTCTGATATTGGCTTGCTTGTTATAGATTACTACCACCCTTCGACCTTCTTGAGAGAGAGAGAGAGACCGAGAGAGAAGAGAGAGGAGAGAGGAGAGAGAGAGAGAGAGAGACGTAATATCAGAAACATTTTATAGAAAAAAAATTCAGAAAAATTCTGTCAAAATATTCGACGTATTGTCAATATCTTTCCGCCCCAGTGAATTCGGTTAATGTGACCAGCCGTGTCCTTGTAAACATTAACATTTCTCGGAAGATTTACTGTCATTAAAATCTCCAAATGGTTGATGTATCAAAACCCAAGATCTGCCTTCACGCTTTATGCTTCTCTATAACCCCCATTAATGATATATAATATCCTTCCTCAAAATATCTGAATGATTGGCTTGGCTTAATTCGCTGTAATTGCATACAACAGCGAAATACTCCCCCCTTCCCCCCGCTCTCCCCCCCCCCCCCATTAGAAGATTCTATTTGTACATTAGACCTTCACACCTGAGGCTAATCTCAAATTTGTATGTGTAAAGTAAAACCTCCACGGTTATTGACCGCCTGTACGTGTAAAATATGCGCAAATATGACCACTCTAGCGTCGATAAATTAATGAATTAAACTGAATACAGAATTGAGGCCAAAGGCCAAAACCAAAAAACAGGGGACCTATGAGGTCACTCATCGCTGCAACGGAAATTGACAGGTAAAAGGTTTGAAAGGTGTAACAGGAAGAAAACATCACAGTAGATTGGGACTATGGAAGAAATGTTAGGAGTTGGGAGGAACGTTAGATGGAAGAAAGAGACTATGAAAGGAGTTACAGTAAAAGGAACGAAAAGGGTTGCAGCCTAGGTGCCGAAGGCACGTTCCAAAGAACTGAAGTAATGCATGCAGTGCACCGCATGAGGTGTACTGGACGGCACTAACCCTCTACCGGGGACGATAATTAAGCTCATTCCCACAAAACTAAATAAATACAGTTTAAACGAAAACAATTTTACCGCATTGATAACATGAAAGTAAAAGAATCCATCACATCTCTCAAACCATTTTTGCCGACAAAAGCTGATCTCTCGAGCCACAGTAAACTTAAATAACGTTATCAAATTAAGCTGCCGTCAGATAAACCCCACAAATCCTATCCCACAGGAACCAGGATTGTCCTAAATGATTCCTTTTCCATGATCTTTCCATTTTTCCTTTCCTTTTTGGGGGACTTATTTTCTGCCGATATTCTCTCTGTAAAGGAAGTGATTCTTTTCATCTCCCGGGAGATGAAATGTCTTCCTTGTTTTCCTGAGTTATTCAGCTCAGATGTCCGGGAAGCATATTCCCTAACTGTAACGGAGTACCGAGACCTTCCCTGATAAAAGCGGGACGCCATAGCTTAAAAACTAACCATAGAAAATAATATCTCTCTCTCTCTTCTCTCTAACTCTCTCTCTCTCGCTCTCTCTCTCTACTCTATTTTACAGAAAACTAAATGGACGAGGTCCTCTCTCTCGAACCTCTCTCTCTCTCTATCTCTCTCTTTCTCTCTCCTCTTTACAGAAAAACTAAAAGGACGAGGTCTCTCTCTCTCTCCTCTCTCTCTCTCTCTCTTCTCTCTCTCTCAACAAACATAAGTATATTGTAAATAATGTATTACTTAATCATTAGATATTTTAAATAAATGAGCATTCTCTTGATTAAAGACAAATGCTTTGTCATTAACTCTTTTCTGACTGAATATTCTTCATCATTAAAGAAAAAAATTCTATGCCATCTAACTTTGTATAAATGAGCATTCTCATGATTAAAGAAAAACTTCTGTCATTACTCGTTTATGAATTAACATTCTCATTATTAAAGACAATTTCTGTCATTATTCGTTTTTTTTTCTAACTGAATATTCTCATTATTAAAGACAAATTCTATGTCATTTACACGCCTTCTGACTGAATATTCTCACTATTAAAGGCTTCTATGTCATGCATTCTTTTTTCTGAACTGAACATTCCATTTCAAATTATATTTTGCTTTATAAGAAATCTTTGAGAATTATTTATTCCTCATCTAATCCATACTAATCAAAAATCACACAATGACAACGATATTTGAAACAAAATGAGAAGAGAGATACGACTACGTTCATAGCAGACACCTAATCTGAG